>NC_081562.1:75608095-75761749 GCF_022355385.1 Mustela nigripes
GAGAGAGAGAGAGGGAAGCAGGCTCCCTGCCGAGCAGAGAGCCCGATGCGGGACTCGATCCCAGGACTCTGAGATCACGACCTGAGCCGAAGGCAGCGGCTTAACCCACTGAGCCACCCAGGCGCCCCTCAATTTAATGTTTTAAAAGTTGGATGTTATTAATCAGAGTGATAGAGAAGAGATTTGAATAAAGAAAAATTTCTTAAAATTATCAAATATAGTATATATAATGTACAACATATATATAACTATTACCTGGAATGTGTGGGATGTGTACGTCTGTGTGCATGTGAGTGTGTATAAAAGACAGTGCTGAGGTAAACTCTGAATTATAGCAAAACTTAATCCTAATATAAAGACTGCTTATAAAAAGGGTTTACATACCATTTTTATGACATTTTGAATTTGGACTCTTCAATAATTGAAAATGTTCCCTCTCTGTATGAGCTCAGTTATTAAGTATGTCATTTAAAAAAATGGAAGACATAAATAGAAAAGTAAACCACAGGTTGTGCTGCTGAACCATCATTATTTAGTACCTCGGGTCTTTAGCTTGATGAGCACATTTGCTTTACGAAAACTTTCAAGCACTTTTATGTGTGTATCTTCCATTTTGGAATAAAAAGAGGAATGTAACTGAAAAATAACAGAGTTTATACTCAGCAATCTGGAGGTTTTTTATTCCCCATTCAGATTTATCAGTTTCAGTTCATAATATCAGTTCATATTTAATAACAAACCTGCAGAATTCCCGTGGTTGTTTATTCTTTGTAATGAAATTCAAGGAAGATTGTACCATCAACAGTTTTCTTGATTATTGATAAATACTGAGGGTGAGAAAAAACATTAAGCTGAAATAGAGTTCTTTACAGCTCATGTTTCTTCTCATCTATGGATGCTGGCAAACTGTGAAAACATTACCCAAGAGCATGGTTTTCTAGCTAGTAAACCATATTCAGAAATGTTTCCCAGTTTAATACAACTACATGCATTCAGAAAAGGAAATTGCTTTGTTGATATGTCCCAGGCAGATTGTTTCCTGTTTTGGAAATCACTGTGCTCAGTTAATCAGAGATGAGATGGTTCTATTCATCGTGTACAAGGGGAATTGGCCAGCTCAGTGAGAATGACTTCCAAATATTCCTGAAGAATTGAAGCTCAGGTTGTAAGACTCAGTAGATACCTAAATATAAAACATCCGGGGGATTTTTTTCCTATGAATTGAAATTGCTTATTTTTATATGCTGTGATATTTTTACTTGTTTCATACTTTGTGTCTTTATTCCAAAAGAACTTGGAGTTTGAATTTAAATTTCCATTTATGTTATCAGTCTTATGAAATCCCTTCTGGTAAGATGAGACATAATTTTATAGTTATAGGAAATATTTTAGTTACTCATATTAGTAGAGGCACAAGGTTTTGGCAATCACATATTAGCCAGTAACTCCATTTTTCCCAATCACATTTTCTATATAACCTGCTATTAATAAGTAAAGTAATTCATCTAAATTTTACTGTATTAATCATTTTGTACACCCAACACTATGTGTGCACCATAATTTTTTAGGGGGTTGGGGGGTGCAACTTTTGTCCTGGCTACCTGTTTCAAGTAGGAGCTTGTACAAGTTCTACCCAGTCACCTCCAGTTCCAGTGATTGGACCAACCCGGGCAAATACCAAGCATTCCTCAAGAGCTTTTTTAATTTGAGTAGAGAAGGGACCATCTGAAAGGAGATATTTGTTTACTAGTTTTATTAACTAATTTGGTATTTTTTGTGATCATTTATTTTTGAGTGTTTTTATAAAATGATTTAAAAACTCCTCCTTACATAGCAGAAACAGAGTAACCTATTGTTATATTCTCATCTTTTATTAATATAGAATTTAACATTTTTAGGGAGCCAAACATGCTCTTTTCTATGGCTGCTTTTTAATAATTATTGAAGTATAGTTGACATACAATGTCATATTAGTTTCAGGTGTATAGCACAGTGATTCAACAATTCTTTACATTACTTAATGCTCACATGGTAAGTGTAGTTAACCGTACATTGTTATTATAATATTACAATTTTTTTTTTTTTTTGCTGTAAAAAGCTTTATTGTTTTCATTTGGTCCATGGCTTGTGAGAGGGCTCTAGAGTGGTTTAAAAGCTGCCCAGTGTCTGCAGAGAGAGGCTTGGGCACAAGCCCTGGCACCAAGGGGATGCCAGAGGTCCCCTCAAGGACTGCTGGGCTTCAGAGACTCTAGCTGTGCTTGAGGGTTAGCTTTGGGAAGAGATGCTCACCTGGCCCCAGCCTGGGGGCCAGCCAGCCTATGGGCCAGCCAGCCTGCGGAAGTTAGTTGGGTGGTAGCACATTTCCTTGATGACTTTCACCTCCTCATCTGGGAAGTGGTTTTCTAGGAAGTCACGGAGATGGAGGTTGGTGTGGCAGAACCCAGGCCACGCATATCCAAAAGGGCCTGATTAACGTTCTTCTCCGGGAGCATGGCAGCTTCCATGGTGTCCAGGTTTTTATCCCACTAATCTTGGGACACTTCTGTACATCCTGGAACAGGGCACAGCTGCAGTGCTGGTTTTATGTCTTTAAGGGACATTCAGCATCCTTGCGCTTCTCCTCAGCCAACTCCTGGAATAAGCGGCCCCCTCCCTCCAGAGCCACATGGTCCAAAGGAAGTAGAAGCCCAAAGAAATATATGCCCAAAGAAAGTCAGCAAGCATCTGCCGACCAGGCGGTTGATGGTGTCCTCCACTTGGGTGGAAAAATTCTAACGAATCTGGGAACTCAGGGGAGATCAGTAGTAAGGAGCTACCCTCAAAATATGGTGTTGGCTGGTCCCAGAGGAAGAGTGACTGAGAACATAGCTCTGGAAAGAAAAGTTGGAAAAAAGTTTGGAAGGTGGTTGGAGGCTTGTAGGAGGGGCATCCCTGGATCTGTTTGGTCCTAACACTGTTGAAGCCAGAGACAAATCCTCGGGACCTTGGACACACTGCCTCATACCATACTATTATTGACTTTATTCCCTATGCTGTACTTCTCATTTTCATGACTTATTTATTTTATAACTGAAAACCCATACCTCTTAATCCTCTTCACCTATTCTGCCCATCCCCCCACCCACCTCCTGTCAGTCTTCAGTTGGTTCTCTGTATTTAAAAGTCCGTTTTTCATTTGTTTGTTTTGTTTCTCAGATTCCACATAAAAGTAAAATCATATGGCATTTGTCTTTCTCTGTCTGATTTATTTACTTAGCATAATACACTCTAGGTCCATCCACGTTGTTGCAAATGGCAAGATCTTTTTTTTAGTAATATTCCATATATGTGTATACATAAGTGTGTATATATATATATATATACACATCTTCTTTATCTGTTTATTTATCAATGGACACTTGGGTGGCTGGGTTGGGGTATCTTTTTGAATAGGTGTTTTCATTTTCTTTGGGTAAATACCCAGTAGCGGAATTACTGGATCATATGGCATTTCTGTTTTTAATTTTTTGAGGAATCGTACTGTTTTCCACAATGATTGCACCAATTTACATTCCTACCAACAGTGCACCAGGTTCCTTTTTCTCCACATTTTTGCCAATATTTATTTCTTTTCTTTTTGATAATACCCATTCTGACTGTGTAAGGTGATATCTCATTGTGGTTTTGATTTGCATTTCCCTGAAGATGAGTGGTGCTAAACGTCTTTTCATGTGTTTGTTGGCCATCTGTATGTCTTCTCTAGAAAAAAATGTCTATTAAGATCCTCTGCCCATTTTTCAATCAGATTGTTTTTTTGTTGTTGGCTTGTAAACGTTCTTTATGTATTTTGGATTTAACCTCTATCAGATATGTCACTTGCAAATATCTTCTCCTATTCAGTTGGGTGCCTTTTTGTTTTGTGGATGGTTTTTCCTTTGCTGTGCAAAAGCTTTTTATTTTGGTGTAGTCCCAACAGTTTCTTTTTGCCTTTGTTTTCCTTGCCTGAGGAGATATATCCATAAATATGCTGCTAAGCTATTGCTGCTTAGTTTGCTCAAGTATTTGATTAATGCTCTTGATAGTACATCACACAATTACTTTTCAAGGTTTGAGCATTTGTTCATGTGCTTTTGCCAAGTGCAGATCATGTGCTTCACTCTGCAATGATAGAAAATGGCAATTGCTTTTGCTGCATTAATTCTGGAAAGTGACTATTCCTAATGGGCAGAATTCAATGACAAGGAGATCCTTTCCTGGCAGCTTTGTTTGGTTTAAGGCTTAGGACCACCTACTGAGTGCATGGGGGTGGGAAGCCTCTTTGCCATTATTTTTAAAAAGGAAGAAAGTCTGTGCACCTGTTACACAGCTGTAATGACAACCAAACAGGGACAAAACATGCAGGGAGTGTGTTCAGCAGTGATTTCTCTCACATGAGGTGTAAATGCTTCGCTGTTTCAGGAATTCCTATGAAAAGTGTCAGGCCTGACAGTATCCTCGAGGAACTGTTTTGTAAGAGATTCTTCCTGCCTTCCATTTTAATTTGTGGAAAGTGATAAAGAGGAGCATATTTCTAAAGGCAGCAGAACTTTTTAATAGATCTCATAGAATGAAAGATTTTAAAAGGGAAAACGAAGAGAAAAAGACAGTCTTTTTTTTTTTAATTTTTTTAAAAAAGATTTTATTTATTTATTTGACAGAGAGAGATTACAAGTAGGCAGAGAGAGAGAGAGAGAGAGAGAGAGAGAGGAGGAAGCAGGCTCCCTGCTGAGCAGAGAGCCTGATGCGGGACTCGATCTAAGGACCCTGAGATCATGACCTGAGCCGAAGGCAGCGGCTTAACCCACTGAGCCACCCAGGCGCCCCAAGACAATTATTTTTGAGCCCTTTCCATTATCCAGAAATTTCTATTGAGCAATGTTGCTAGACTAGAGATCCATATTTTATAAACATTCAATTTCAAATAAAATTTTGGATACAATTATTAGGGTCACTCCAAATTATATTTACCTTAGGTCTTCAAGAGGCTTTATACTTTTTTGTCTATCAAAAATAGAATAACAATAATAAAAAAATGCTGTGTTCTTATAGTCGAATATTACTCAGTAATTTAAAATGAACAAACTACATGGACACCGGGGTGGCTCGGTTTGTTAAGTGTCTGCTTTTGGCTGAGGGCATGATCCCAGAGTCCTGGGAGCTGAGTTCCACATCAGACTCCTTGCTCAGCAGGGATCCTGCTTCTCCCTCTGCCTGCTTCTCCCCCTGCCTGCTTCTCCCCCTAATTGTGCTCTCACTTTCTCTCTCTCTCACAAATAAATAAAATAAAATATTTTTTTAAAAAATGAACAAACTACAGGTTTATACAAACTTGAATAAACCTTATTTTTTAAAAAAGATTTTATTTATTTATATGACAGAGAGATCACAAGTAGGCAGAGAGGCAGGCAGAGAGAGGGGGGGAAGCAGGCTCCCTGCCGAGCAGAGAGCCCGGCACGGGCTTGACCCCAGGACCCCAAGATCATGACCCGAGCCAAAGGCAGAGGCCCAACCCACTGAGCCACCCAGGCACCCTTGAATAAACATTATAATCATGAGATACAGAAGAAAAGTATTAGTATACATCCATTTATATGAAGTTCAGAAAAAGGGATGCATACATAATTGGTAAAAAAAATAAACTATAACAAAAATATAAGGAAGTTATTATCATAAAATCATAATAATGATTATGTCTAAGCTAAAGGGAGAAGGATATGTTCTGGAAGGCCCACATCAACAACATGGGCAGACTTCTAGGTTGCCAGCAGTGTTCTATCTCCTAACCTGTGCATTGGTAATATCTGCATTTTCCTATAAATTCTTCTCAACATATTATATTTTGCAATAAAAATAGGCTAAAAATCACTGTCACAGTTCATTGAACAGGCCTCCATCTTTGAAAATAAAAAATCCTGTTTAAACTGATAAAACTGAGTGACCGTTCATAATTGCATGGAATGTAGATGGAAGTATACAGATTTTTTAGTGTACAAGCTAGAGAGTTACCTTTTAGTGATGGTGGGAAATTGTTATTTGAGAAATGTTGGCAGTAGATTATGGAAAGCATACTTAAACAAAAACAACATCACTTTTTTTCCCTGGGGGTATGCATAAACCAGATGGCATATTTTTATTCTTTAAGTGGCCAGATATTTTAAATATCTTTGCTGTGTTTGCTGTCATTTTCTTTGAGATGTCGTGTCAAATAAAAGATTAATGGAGGTGTTTGTAGATTTAGAAGTTGATACTGATACTGAAGTATTTATTAAGGACAAGTTAGCACAAATATTTTCCTACTACCACTAAATCCAGACTCGGTTCAAAGATTTCAGTTGTATATTCTTCAAATATTCAAAACAATCTCTTGTGCTACTATAAATTGGAAGGGTTCAGAGGCTTTATCTTTAGATTCTTGTACAGCAAGAAGGATGGCTTGTACTCAATCATTCTTAGAACCTGAGGTTGTTATTTATAAGGTGGGGAACCTGGAGATGTATATATATGAGAACTGTCATGATCTGGATCCTGATTACCTTTCTTAATTTATATCCTTTCTAATTATTAATGTCCTTCCAACTTAATGCTCTTCTCCAAATCTCACTATAGAGTTAATGAATATTAAGCTTCTTGAAGTTTTGTATTTATGTGGCTTCATCTGTTGTGTGAAGACTCTCTTGGCTACAAGTTAAAAAAATCAACTCAAGCTAGGTTAACAAAAAATGAAAATTTTGTTAAAACTTAAAAAAAGATAAAAATAAAACACTAGCAAATACTTTCTGTACAATTCCAAATCCAGAAAAAAGTAACTACTCTTAAAATTTGGCTGTGGCTCAGATTTCAGATTTTATGCATACCTACACATATAGTGTTTTTTTTTGCATGGAATGATACCATCTGTGTTGCTCTTCCCGTGTTTTTTTCATTTAATGAGTAATCTTACAAGACAATATTGAAGAGTAAGTCAGAGGGCTTCCCAGTTTTGTAATGGCGGTATTATGTTCATTGACATTTAGAATATTTCCAATTTATTTACAAGAATTTATGGATATTTTACTGGGACTATCAGTGAAATCTGTTTTACAGAATCCAAGGAAAAGTTAACCAACTTTCAGCAGGAATGGAGGAAATAAGGCAATTCCCCAGCAGGAATCCTTTAACTTTTCTTCCAGAGCTCTGAGATGTCTCTCAGTTTACATTGTCCAGAGAGTTTCATATTGGTCCAACTGGACTCAGGTGCCACATTTGGTCCACTTAGGTCTGGCCAAGGGGCCAGGGTCAGGTAGGAAAAAACAGGGCTGCCAAGAACCTACATCTGAGGTGGGATGCAGAGCCCATGTCATATTTGATTTTTTCTTTCTGGTGCTTCCACAGTGTCTTACCATCTCCACGGGAAGAGTTGTGACAAAGTAGCTCTCTGTAATAAGTTGTGCTGCTCTCATTTCTCCCCTTTACTTTAGTATTTTACCGACATTACATTCTAAATCAAAACATGATTTATGTGCCAGCCCCCGAAGTTCAGGTCTGGTGGGGCCAGCCCAGTGAAGCTGCAAAGAAGAGAGGGAAAAGGAAGTCTGTGTGAGACCCGAGTACTAAATCCTTGCTTTCAGTATCTAATACATGGGTCCCCACCCTTGCTTTCTCTAGTTCCAGAGCTATATGTCCCAACTGCTTCCCAGCACCTGCATCTAGACATGCATTACACATGTCAAACCAGCATTTCCAACACTGAATTTACCTTTTTCTCACAGACTTCTACTTGTTCTGGCTAACCTTAATTAAAAGCATCTCACCCTGCTTTCCAGTTAGTCACCAGCTTCTGTCAGCTCTTCCTCTAAGGGCTCTCAAATCACTCCATTTTCCTCCATCCATGGGCATTGCTCTGGTTTAGGTTACAGTCTTCTCTAGCCTGCACAACTGCAAACTCTACCTTACCAAACTTCTCTCCTGCCTCTAGTCTTACTTTCTACAATCAGTTCTTGACCCTGCAGCTGTGAGAGCAAAACCTTTCTTTGCAGCTGTTCCCTGTTCAGAAAAGCTGGAAGTTCTTAGCATAGCTCAGCACAGGATAGGGATCACACAGTGGATGAGGCATTTTATAAATTGTCCACTTCTTCCATCTTAGCCTCTCTATCCTCTTTACTCATTACCCTTTCTATTTTCTTGTGGCTCCCAGATTTCTTGCCTCCAGTGCAATAGTTCTAAACCTTGACTGCACATTAGAATCACTTGGAGAGCTTTAAAAACATCCTACTAGCCTGGTTGCCCCAGACCAGTGAAATCAGAACTCCTGGGGGTGGGACCCAGGGCTAGGATTCATGTTTTTAAAGCTCCCCCAATGATTCCAATACGCAGCCCAGTTTGGGAGCCTCTGAAAATTTTTGCATATGTTAATTTCCTCTCCCTGCCCCAATCACCATCACCCTTATTTATTCTTTTTTTTTTTTTTTTTATATTTTATTTACCTATTTGACAGAAAAAGAGAGAAAGAGCAGCAGAGGGAGAGGGAGAGGCAGACTCCTTTTTGAGCAGAGAACCCAACATGGGACTCGATTCTAGGACCCCAGGATCATGACTGGAGCCAAAGGGAGACACTTAATGGACTAAGCCACCCAGGTGCCCCCCACCCCTTATTTATTCTTGATTCTTCCTCCAAGCTGCCTAGCCTATGCTCATCTTACTTATATGACAACTTATCAGGGAAGCCTTTCTTCACCTCAGGAAATAATGTATGTGAATAGATGCAGAGTTTTGAATAATGAGACTCTCAAGATCTCTGAATTTGTGTCTTATAAATCATCCTTTGGACTATTTGATATATATGTAATAAGTATCTTGAAGATTTAACTGTTTATCTGGCTAATAATATATATTCATTCATTAACTACTACTGTCAGAGTAGTTGTGCTAGTTGTTTGTCTAATTTTCTTGTTTCATCCTTTCAGTAATCTTTAGGAAGTGTTCAAATGCCATTTTATTGCTGGGAAAACTGAAGCTTTGACAGTTTAACAAATATAAACCAATTACATAATATATTTAGTATATATTACTTTGTATTATTTTTATATATAGTTATATAATAGATTATTTATATATTTTAAGTATAATTATTTTATACATTATAATATTCTATTTTAATTGTAATTATATATTATTTTAGTATTTCGTGTATATATTCACTAAATGACGTGATATTTACTAATGCTGAAGTACAGATACCAGTATGAATCATAAAAGAAAAACAGAATCTAAAATATTCCCCAGGTTCTTTTTTTTTTTTTAAATCAGAATACTATAAATGAAAAGTTTTGAAATACTTTAACAAGAAACATTTGGAAGTGTATGTTTTAAATTTTTTAGATGCTTATGGAAAGAACTACTCAGCAGCATAGCAGAAGAATAATAAATAAAAATTTTGGAAATATCAACTAATGGTTTTGTACAAACAACAATGTTCTGATAAGCATATAAAGATTCAGATAAGAGAAAAGGCTTGTTTTGCTTTAAATTGGAAAATAGTTCTTTTACAATTCTCATGTGTATTTAAGAGGATATATTTCAAAAGCAGCAGGAACAAAAATTTAAATGGGATTTCTATTAGTTTTAATGCTACAGAGATCTTTGTATCTACTGCATGGTTGACAGATACCAAGGTTTCAGAACCAGAACATACACCACACCCATTTTATTCAATATCCCTCTCTTCACGTCTCTCCTCCCCTCCCCTCAAATCACAATCTCTCTTTATTTTTCCAGCTTGCACAGTGTGTTCATTCACCTCCTGTGTAATTACCATAAATAATCAGCAAGATAGAACCTGTGTGGTACAAATGCCACACCTTGGTTGTGTTGTGAGCAACCACTCGGAGTGGTGGCAACCTAAACATTTGCACACTTTTTAAAGCCACAATGTCCTGAAGTTAAGTCTTTCACAAATAAGTCTTTTAAAATTCAATAGGCAAAATATCTGAATGTCTCTCCATGGTTAATACCTGACCCAAAAGTCACCTTTGACTGGCCAAAACATTTGACTCTACATGCCTGGGATGGGTGTTGACTGCCGCTCAGAATTATTCCTTCAAATTAAAAACAAAACACAAAAAAACAATTGTTCTGCCCTATTAAGAACTGAGTGGGGAAAACAAAAGGCTTTGTTCAGCTATAAATCATGTAAAAGCAGGGGTATGTTACCTGCTCCTGCCAAGACTAAAGTAAAGCAATCAGCAAGATGACTTCAGCGATTGCAAAATCCCAGAAAAGGAATAATATGGCACTTTCTTGATCCAGATATTAGTGTGAAACAAAGAATAAAATAATTAAATTACATTACATAATAAAATTAAATTATAAAACAGAGATTCTCAATAAATATTAAGATAGGTAGGAAACGGTCCCATTATAGGTTTCTTTGGCCCATCCCCTGTCTTCGCTACCAGACTGAAGCCTCCAGTAAGTATTAATTTTCCCTTTGCATGTGCTTAGTTGTGTGCTCTGAGTGTCCTCCCAGCTGCAAGACAAATTTTCATCCCATTCTTCCCAAAGGGTGAGGTTCTTTAGCATGTAAATGAGCCCCCAGTTTTGGAGAGGTACAAAACTCGGATTTCCAAGTCACTAATACCACTTCCCACCCAGCCCTATACATACATGAGGCCCAAGGTGTACAAAAAGATGATGAGATGATACTGTATAAACCAGTCATATTCCATAACTTAGAAGTGAAGAAATTAAGAATCAGAAAGAGAATTATTTTTGTCAAATCCACACGAGTTATTGGCAAACTAAAATGGAATTCAGATCTTATGAGTTTAGTCAAGTATATTTTCCTATACAAAATTATTTATCTTTGTAACTTTATTTTGCTTACAAAATTTCACAACATACATTGAGATAGCTGGAGATACCTGGATTATCGTAAAACTAAGGATGGGATCATCACCAAAGAGAAGCATAGAACTTAACTGAAATTCCTAAAAATGCATTTTGTTTTTGTACTTAATCACAAACTTCACAGATGCCAGGTTTGTTAAATTTTTTTTTTTCAATATCTAGGTTTTGACAGCACAATCTCTCCTGGCTAATCTGTTTCTTATCATAATTGCAATGTAATTTTAACGGTTGCATTTTCCTTTGATTCGTCACTGTCCTCCTTTCCAATACTGACTAACCACTGCACACGGTTTTCAAACAAGATGGTACAACTTCCCTGGAGGAACTACTAAGAAACTTGAGATTGATTAACTGCTTACCTAAGATAGTTGCCTCTTAACTCTCTGCTTTTTGTGTAGCTTTCCTTCTTGGCCTTGGTAAGTGCCCTCTGGAATAAACTCAACTGAGCCAAATCCATTATGATAACTTGTCTTACAAGATCTTGTACCAGCTTTTCTCATTAGCTAAACATTAAATAAATATCTTTTTCTTCTCTTGGGTCCTCCAGTGACCAATGGATTTAGATGTAAACTTCATGAAATCAAGGCATAATTATTCTTAGTTAGCAGCACTTAGTTCAGTGACATGTCCATAGTATGCCATTAAGTGTTAACAGTCTAAGCACATGTGATGAACATAACCCAAATACAATCCCAGAATACAGTTTTAGGTTCTCCACGGTCTGGGGCACCCAACAGGCATTACAGCTTGTTATGTAGCTGCATCCTGTACTCTACCAGTTATGCTATTTCTTCAGTCCCAACTTGAGCTTTACAGTGAAAACTATATTTACCATTTCTCCCCACTTCTAAGTTCAGATATAACTAAAAATATTACATGGTCATCTTTCAGACTATGAGCTCCTCATGGGCGATGACTATGAAGTATTTAACTTTGACTTCCCAGTGACTAGTCACCTGATTCTTTGTGGGTACTTAATAAATGTTGAATCAATAAGTAAATCAATAAATAAGAAATGAATGAATGCTCCAAATACCTCCCATACAAAGACAATGCTGTTAATACTATATACTAAAGACAATTTTCTCTTTTGTGATCTATGTTTCCTTGCCCTTTCCCTAACTCCAGTTCTCTTTCTTCACCTCTTTCTCAAAAGAAAGTATCTCTTTTCTGTTATGGCCCAAGATTATAGGGAATTGCAAAGCTTACAGAAGATGCTGATCTCACATGTGAAAGGGATGAGTTACTCACCGGCATGCCCCAATACATTATTGGATATTTACTGAAAACAATGTTCAGATTCCAGTTTACAAGCAAAACTGACACCATCCATTAAGAAATTACCTGGAGCCTGATCATTGAAAGAGAACACACCACTTCAAAGTCAGGAAGCTAAACTGGCACTTAGCAAGGAAAGGAATTGGAAGAGTAGGAAGGAGATGTAAGACCAGTATATACCAAAACAGACATGAGCTTTTTTTTCTTTTTAAGACTTTACTTTTTTATTTGAGAGTGAGAGCGAGCATGAGCAGGCAGGTTGCGGGGGGAGCAGCAGAGGCAGAGGGAGAAGCAGGCTCCCCCCTGACCAGGGAGCCGGATTCAGGGCTTGATCCCAGGACCCTGAGATCATGACCTGAGTTGAAGGCAGACACTTAACCAATTGAGCCACCTAGATGACCCAACATGAACTTCTAAGTGCACCCACAGAGGCAGCTTATAGCTTCTCCACCCCAACCCCTCCAATGAGCTTTGGATTGTTGATAGTTGCTTAGCTATGATACTTGTTCCACAGCACTGTCTCAGTTGCTCGTAAAGGATTTGTGACATCTCTTTTTTTTTCTTCTTCTTCCTTTTACCTTGTACGACTCCTTTGACAGTGAATTATTAATCACATTTCAAATGTCAGCAAACGTACTATTTTTTCTGAAATCTGAACCCTTCTCAAGACAGTCTATTTGCAATGGTGAGTTCTGTCCGTGACCCCACAGACTAAGTATAATAGCTAAGCCAGAGTATTTTAAAAGTACAAACCCGTCACCACTGACTCCACTTCTAGGAATTTAACGTAAGGAAATATTCATAAACATGCTCACATTGATCCCTCATTTATAATGTCAAAAAATTGGAAACAACTTTAATTTAATTTAATTTAATTTTTTCCAGTGTTCCAAGATTCATTGTTTATGCACCATACCCAGTGCTCCATGCAATATGGGCCCTCCTTAATACCCACCACCAGGCTCACCCAACTCCCCACCCAAAACCCTCAGTTTGTTTCTCAGAATCCACTGTCTCTTATGGTTCGTCTCCCCCTCCAATTTCCCCCAACTCACTTCTCTCCTTTACCCAATGTCCTCCATGTTATTCCTTATGCCTCACAAGTAAGTGAAACCATATGATAATTGACTCTGCTTGACTTATTTCACTCAGCATAATCTCTTCCAGTCCCGTCCATGTTGTTACAAAAGTTGGGTACTCATCCTTTCTGATGGAGGCATAATATGCTATTGTATATATGGACCATATCTTCTTTATCCATTCATCTATTGAAGGGCATCTTGGCTCTTTCCACAGTTTGGTGACTGTGGCCATTGCTGCTATGAACACTGGGCTACAGACGGCCCTTCTTTTCACTACATTTGTATCTTTGGGGTAAATATCCAGTAATGCAATTGCAGGTCATAGGGTAGCTCTATTTTTAATTTCTTAAGGAATCTCTACACTGTTTTCCAAAGTGGCTGCACCAATTTGCATCCCTGTCAACAATGTAAAAGCGTTCCCCTTTCTCCATATCCTCTTCAACACTTGTTGTTTACTGTCTTGTTAATTTTGGCCATTCTAACTGGTGTAAGGTGGTATCTCAATGTGGTTTTGATTTGAATCTCCCTGATGGCTAATGATGATGAACATTTTTTAATGTGTCTGTTAAATATTTGTATGTCTTCTTTGGAGAAGTATCTGTTCATGCCTTCTGCCCATTTTTTGACATGATTATCTGTTTTGTGTGTGTTAAGTTTGAGGAGTTCTTTATAGATCTTGGATTTCAACCCTTTGTAGAGTCAATTGTGAATATCTTCTCCCATCCCATGGGTTGCCTCTTTGTTTTGTTAACTGTGGAAACAACTTAAAAGTTATACATGAGAGATTGTTTAAGTAAATGATGATACAGTCATACAATGGATACTGTCAGTTAAAAATCAAGTTGTAATGGGATATTAGCATTATTATTATTATTATGATAACATGTTTATCATCTATTTAAAAAAATATGTGTTATTTAGCTACTTTTTATGCATGTCATTATGTGCATAAGAAAAGTAAAATATTAACAATGGTGGTGGCACCTGCGTGGCTCAGTGGGTTAAGCCTCTGCCTTCAGCTCAGGTCATAATCTCAGGGTCCTGGGATTGAGTCCTGCATCAGGCTCTCTGCTTAGCAGGGAGCCTCGCCACCTCTCTCTGCCTGCCTTTCTTCTTGCTTGTGATCTCTTTCTCTGTCCAATAAATAAATAAAATCTTTAAAAAATATATTAACAGTGGTTATCTTTGGGTAATAAGATTATAGTGAACTTTGTTTTACTTATGTGTGTGTTTGTTTACTTTTAAATATTTACATCCCTAGAACTCATTTATTTTATAACTGGAAGTTTGTACCTTTTGACCTCCCCGCCTATTTTTCTCATCCCCAACTTCCCAACACTGGCAACTAACTGGTTTATCATATCTATGAGTTTGTTTTTGTGTGTGAGTTTTTTTTTTTATCACACTTGGGTGAATTCCTTGTACATCCACTTTGTTAGGAGGTTTTTGATTTTGTTTTTGATGATATGTTGTTGAATTTTGTCTGTTGCTATTTCTGCAACTATTGAGATAATCGTAGGGTTTTTCTTTTGTTGATGTAGTATACCATGTTGATTAATTTGTAAATGTTGAAGCACCCTTGCATCCCTATAATAAATCCTACTTGACTGTGGTATATGATCCTTTTAATGTATTGTTGAATTTGGTTTGTAATATTTGTTGAGGATTTTTGCATCTATGTTTATCAAGGTTTTGACCTATAATTTTCTCTTTTTTGGGGAGGTCTTTGGTTTCACTGTCAAAGAAATGCTGACCTTGTTTTAGTCATTCATTCATTCATTCATTCATTCATGTATTCATTTGTTTTAGAGAGAGTGAATGTGAGCAAGGGGAGGGGCAGAGGAAGAGGCAGAGGGAGAGAGAATTTCAAGCAGACTCTGGCTGAGTCCAGAGCCTGATGCACAGCTCAGTCTCACAACCCAGAAATCATGACCTGAGCTGAAATCAAGTCTGCCACGTAAAAGAGCAACCCAGGTGCCCTGGAAATTCTGGCCTTGTAAAATGATTTGGAAGTACTTTTTCCTCTTCCAGTTTTTGGAATTTGAGAAGAATAGGTACTAATTCTTCTCTAAGTATTTGTAGAATTTACCTGTGAAGATGTCTGGTTTTGGATTTTTGGTTTTTAGGAATTTTAAAATTACTAATTTAGTTTTGTTACTTATAATTGGTCTATTCAGATTTTCCATCTTTGTGATTCAGTCTTGGAAGTTTGTATATTTCAAAGAATTTATCTATTTCTTCTAGGTTTTTTGGTTTGTTGGTGTATAATTTTTTGTAGTATTCTTATAATCCTGTGTATTTCTATGATATCAGTTGTAACTTCTCTTCCATTTCTGATTTTATTTATTTTGGCCGCTTTCCTTTTTTTCTTCATAATTCTGGCTAGAGGATTATTGATTTTGTTTATCTTTTTACAGAACAACTTTCAGTTTCATTGACCTTTTGTCTCTATTTCACTTATTTCTGTTTTGATCTTTTTTTTTTTTTTAATTTATTTGACAGACAGAGATCACAAGTAGGCAGAGAGGCAAGCAGAGAGAGAGGAAGGAAAGCAGGCTCCCTGCTGAGCAGAGAGCCCAATGCGGGGCTCCATCCCTGGACCCTGGGATCATGACCTGAGCTGAAAGCAGAGACTTTAACCCACTGAGCCACCCAAGCGCCCCTGCTTTGATCTTTATTATGTCTTTCCTTCTAATAACTTTGTACTATGTTCTTTTTAAACTTTCTTTAGATATAAAGTTAGATTATTTATTTGGGATTATTCTTGTTTCTTGAGATAGGCTTGTATCACTATGAAATTCCTTCTTAGAATTCCTTTTGCTGCATCTCATAGTTTTGGAATGTTGTCATTTCATTTTCATTTGTTTCAAAGTATGTTTGATTTCCTCTTTGATTTCTTCATTGACCCACTGGTGGTTTAGACACATTTTTAGGCTCCATGTGCTTATGTTTTCTCCCAGTTTTCTTCCTGTAATTGGTTTCCAGTTTTGTGGTCTAACATGTGATCTATCCTGGAGAATGTTTCATGTGTACTTGAAAAGATTTTTTTTTTTTAATTTGACAGAGATCACAAGTAGGCAGAGAGGCAGGCAGAGAGGGAGAAGTAGGCTCCCTGCTGAGCAGACAGCCCAACACAGGGCTCGCGATCCCAGGACCCTGGGATCATGACCTAAGCCAAAGGCAGAGGCTTTAACCCACTGAGCCACCCAGGCGCCCCTCCATGTGTACTTGAAAAGGAATGTATATTCTGCAGTTTTGGGGTGAAATGTTCTGTATATATATCCATAAAGTCCATCTGGACTAATGTGTCACTTTCAAAAAATGTGCATTATTTTTCATTTTTTGAGGAACCTCCATATTGGATTCCATAGGATGCCCCATTTATAATCAATAGTGCACAAGGATTTCCATTTCCTCATACCCTCACCAATTCTTGTTATGTCTTGTCTTTTAACTAAATTTTGCTTTATTAAGGTATAATTTACATATAACATTATATTGCTTTCAAAAAAATAATATTATTTTCATATATTGTGAAATGATAACCATAACAAGTCTAGTTAACATCTGCTACCATACATAGATACCTTTCTTATGATGAAAATTTCTTTTTTTTTTTTTTAAAGATTTTATTTATTTATTTGTCATAGAGAGAGAAGCGAGAGCAAGCACAGGCAGACAGAGTGGCAGGCAGAGGCAGAGGGAGAAGCAGGCTCTCTGCCAAGCAAGGAGCCCGATGTGGGACTCGATCCCAGGACGCTGGGATCATGACCTGAGCCGAAGGCAGCTGCTTAACCAACTGAGCCACCCAGGCGTCCCATGATGAAAATTTCTAACATCTACTCTCTTTAACAGCTTTCAAATATGCAATGCAGTATTATTAACTATAGTCACCATGCTCTGTTTCTTGTCTATTTGCTAATAGCCAATCATGTATGTGTGAGGTGATCTCATTGTAGGTTTGATTTGTAGTTCCCTCCTAATTAGGGATATTTAGTACCATTTCTTGTACCTGTTGGCTGTGGTATGTCTCCTTTGGAAAAATTTCTATTTAGATCCTCTGCCCTTTTCTTTTTTTTTTTTTTTAAGATTTTATTATTTATTTATTTGACAGACAGAGATCACAAGTAGGCAGAGAGGCAGGCAGAGGGAGAAGGGGAAGCAGGCTCCTTGCCGAGAAGAGAGCCCAATGCGGGATTCTATCCCAGGACCCTGAGATCATGACCTGAGCCAAAGGCAGAGGCTTTAACCACTGAGCCACCCAGGTGCCCCTCCTCTGCCCATTTTAAAAATTAGATTGTTTGTTTTTAAGTGTACGATTTCTTTATATATTTGGATATTAATTCCTTATCAGATATACAGTTTGCAAATATTCTCTCCCATTTGGTAGGTTGCCTTTCATTTCATTGATTATTTCCATTGCTTTGCAGAAGATTTTCAGGTTGATGTAGTAGTCCCACTTGTTTATTTTTGCTTTTGTTACCTTTGTTTTTGATGTCAAATCAAAGAAAAAAAATCATTACTGAAACCCATATCAAGGAGCTTATCCCCTATGTTTTCTTCTAGTAATCTTGCTAAGCATTTGTACCATAGGAAACCAATTCTTTTTTTTTTTTTTTAAGATTTTATTTATTTGGTGGAGAGAGAAAGAGAGAGTACACACAAAAACAGGCAGAGAGGCAGGCAGAGGCAGTGAGAGAAGCAGGGTCCCTGCTGAGCAAGTAGCCCGACACGGGACTGGATCTGAGGACCCTGGGATCAGGACCTGAGCTGAAGGCAGACACTTAACGACTGAGCCACCCAGGTGCCCCAGAAGCCAATTCTTTTAAAGCTATGTCTGTGAAATCAATATACTGAATCTTGATTTGAATAAAAAATAAATGAAATTGAAAAGAATAGAAAATAATCTGAGTTAATTCCTCCTAGTAAGGTAAGGTATTGTTTCATGGTACTTTTATTTCAGTCATTTATGCATTTATTTGGACATGAGGTAAATATTCTTTATATAAGGATATGGCCAAAAACAGTTCGAAAACTACTGTGACACTGTGAGCACACACACTAGATCTTATCCTAAAATGTGTGTTCTTTTTAATGATTGTATTTACTTATTTGAGAGAGAACACATGAGGTGGGGGGGAGGTGGGGGCAGGAAGAGGGCAGAGAAAGAAGCAGACTCCTTCCTGAGCAGAGAGCCCGACATGGGCTCAATCCCAGGACCCTGAGATCATAGACCTGAGCTGAAGGCAGCCACTTAACTGACTGAGCCACCCAGGTACCCCTAAAATGTGTTTTTTTAAATTGTGGTGAAGATATTTGTTAGTGGATACTGGGTGCTTCAGGTAGACAAAAGGGAAATCCTTAGGATTTGAGGATGTGGAAAGGGAGATGAGAGCATCAAACAATCCAGTTTCTTTTGTGGCTATTCTCAGCAACCCTGATTTCCTCTGGGGAAACTTAACTTTGGCACCAAGCTCTATTCAGCAGGTTCCTGGAGAAATGGAGATTCTGCTTCTATAATTGTAGTGAATAGAATTTTTTGTAGTTATTAAAGTTTAGTACAGCAGGATTTGTGTGATTTATGGAGCTCCTCAAGATCCTATTGTCTGTACCTAAACCAGAAACCAATTACTTGATCTTTGATGTAAAGATTATTAATGTATATAAGCCACTAGAAGAACATTTTATGACAACTGAAAACTCACATATATTGATATATCTCCAAATAATAAGGTGAAGAGATTATAGTGCCTTCTTTGACCTTCTAGAATCCAAGATTCTAAACAATTTGAGAAGTCAAATTTTATCTTGCTTATTGACTCTAACCAGTTCTTGAGTCTGCATCTTTTCTTATATGTTCTCTGCTCTAATATAGTCCAGAATTTATTTTTCTAATTTTGAACTTTTTTTTACTTTTTATATTGACATATCACCAACACACAATGTTACATTAGTTTTAGGTGTATAGCATAGTGCATATGTTTTGCTGTGCTCATCACAATGTAGCTACCATCTGTCACCATCCAAAGCTGTTAAAATACCATTGACAATATTCCCTATACTGTACCTTTTATCCCCATGAATTTTTCATTCTATAACTGGAAGCCTATATCTTCCACTCTCCACTTGTATTACCCATCTCTTTACACAGACCCCCCAACAAACCTCAGCTTATTCTCCGTATTTATGGATCTGTTTCTGTTTTTTGTTTATTCATTTATTTTGTGTTTTAGATTCTATGTACAAGTGAAATCACATGGCATTTATCTTTCTCTATGTCATTAGTATATTACCTTCTAGTTTAGTCCAGAGCTTCTTATCTGAGCAAAGGAATCTGGAAAAAAATATATACTATGTCTTACATGACTTTAACCGTTGCCTCTTCAATGGGTATTTGCATTTGAAAGGAGACCTAGGACCGTCTGGAAGAATCTTTAACACAAAAGAGTGAGTAGATCTATGACAGGCCAGGAAAAGATCCGTAACACCTGTTTCTCATACTTGGATTTTCATCATCTTTTGACATTCTCCCTCAGTGTAAACCTTTAAGCTACAGTCAGGTAACCTCAGCTCTACTCTTCACATGTACCCAGGTGAGTTTCAGTTGGAAGAGAACAATGTGACCAAGACAGACCCCACATCAGATACGTTTTCTGGTGAAAATGGTTGCAGAGATATATGGTTTTCAAGGGAGGAGTGATAGAGTCTTTGTCTAGTGTCTAAGGTCAGTGATGTGGGCTGGGAGGTCTGTGCCCAGAAGGAGAGCAATGAGATCTTTGTTGGAGTGGTTCTGCAATGTGATTTGGGCTTTCTTTCTGGTTTCATTGGTTACAAACCTGACTTCCTAACTATCATAGAAATTCTGTGGTCTTTTTTGTATCTGTAAATCTGTTTTTTGGTCTTTAGTTAGAATGAGTTTTGTTTTGTGACTAAGAACCCCAACTGATACAGGTTCCTTCTTTCCTTCAAATTATACTATATGAACAAAGATGGGAAAACCATGGCACAATCATCTGGTGTTGTCAGGCAGTTATTCCACATCTGTCATCTAATACCCACCTATGTATACTTTCTTTTTAGGAAAGCTAGAAAGCAATGATTGAAAGCTCTTATTTAATTTTTACTTAAAAGTGATATTTGGGTGGGGTGCCTAGGTGACTCAATGGGTTAAGAGTCTGCCTTCAGCTCAGGTGATGGTCCTAGGGTCCTGGGATCGAGTCTCACATCAGGCTCACTGCTCAGCGGGGATCCTGCTTCTCCCTCTCCCCTTGCTTATCCCCTGCTTGTTGTCTCTCTCTCTCAAATAAATAAATAAAATCTTTAAAAAATGATATTTGGTTTGGGGTCTTAAAGATGATATACTGAAAATCAGAATGGAAGCCTTGACATGTAAGGCAGCACTTTCTTTGCCATTTGCTCAAATAACTACTACTTTTTTCATCTTTTGTTCTACTGGGATGAGATTGTATTATTGGGTTTACATTAATTAATAGATTCCATTCCTGTGTGTGAGGAAAAACAGTCTAGAGTTATAAAGTAAATAAGTAGATGGAAAAAATAAAAATATGGCATTCCTTTTTCTGTTCGTTATAGTCCTTTAACATTAAAAGCAAAATAAAAATTGTGAAGTTGTGTTCTTTTTTATTGACCTGATTTATTTGACAGATACTATAAAAATAGAACTTAATGTAATGATTGAAACACAGAAATCAATAAATATTTTTTAACCAAAAGAATAAATATTTAGTAAGCAGAGCTCAGAATCATGAAAGCCAGAATAGAAAGGACGTCTTCCCATCTAAAAAAAGTTTTCATTGATTCAATGGGCCTTATTATCACAGTAGCCAAATTTAATGTACCATTGCTTTAAGAATTTTGTTGAACTCACATATTGGAAGGACCACAATGAGAAGCAAACATTCCAGTGATTAAAATGTTATAAAAAGGATAATTTAAAAATTCTTATTCTCGGGGTGCCTGGGTGGCTCAGTGGGTTAAAGCCTCTACCTTCAGCTCAGGTCATGATCCCAGGGTCCTGGGATGAAGCCCTGCATCGGGCTCTCTGCTCAGCAGGGAGCCTGTTTCCCCCCTCTCTCTCTTTGCCTGCCTCTCTGCCTACTTGTGATCTCTGTCAGAATAAAAAAAAAAAAAAAATCTTTGAAATTCTTATTCTCTATATATTTGTATGTGTGTATTTATTTCCTTTTTTTAAAAAGCTAGAACTAGAATTTGGTCTCTAATTATGAAAGATGAAGGCAGAAAGTTTAAGAATTCTCATATTATCTTTGCTTATAATATAATTCATTAAGTGGGAAAGTTTTTTTGAGACCAGGCTTAAGCCTCTCAAGGCCCAATAGAACAGATTAGTAAATATCAGTGACTAAAATTTAACTTTAACCATAATCATGACAGGCTAAGGTAACCTTTATTAATCATTTCTATTATAACTTTCAACAGGGGCGCCTGGGTGGCTCAGTGGGTTAAGCCTCTGCCTTCGGCTCAGGTCCTGATCTCAGGGTCATGGGATTGAGCCCCGCATTGGGGCCTGTTCTCCAAGGTAGAGGGCATTTAAAACATTTTTTAAAAATTTATTTATTTGAGAGAGAGAGAGGACGTGAGAGCATTTGGCATCGGTGTAATTAAATCTCTCTATTCTCCAGTTTTCACATTACTAAATGATTAAGATACTTACTTTCCAGGATTTTAAGTATTAAATGTAAAGTACTTGGCATAGTACATGGCATTTAATAAACTGTCAGTAAATGGTGACAATGGCACTGACAATGAAGATGACAATACTGTTTTGAGGAAAGTAGGCAAGAGTAGAGCTATGTTTTCTACAACTGGCTCACCAATGCTCAGGCTGCATCTTTGACCTACTCAAGCAGAACTTCAGGGGTTGGGACCCAGAAATACATATTTTTAGAAATCCCTGATGATTGTATTAATAAATTGATTTTAAATACTACTGAAATTCAGTAAAAGTTGCTGGCATCTTACTGACTTTTGTTTTGTGAGGGAAACCACAATCTCATAATGTCTAAAAGTAACCAAGAAAAGAACTGTGAGTGAATCATTAAGTGAGCTCACTCCTTTACAGTCCTGTGTGTCTCTAGACCTCATGTGAGACTACCCTCTGGTGACAAGTTATGCCAGGGTGCTAATTTAAATAGTCTCTTCAATTAAGAAAATAAGTAAATAAACAGACATTGATATTCTCTGTAAGGCAGATTTGAAAAAGCAAATAACTGTATTTATGTTGATACATGAATCTCTAATCTCTGAAGGTATCAGCTGTGGGTTGTTTGGGACTCAAGTGAGACCTGAGACAGAATTTTCAAACCTCATTTGCCTTTATGTTCCCATTAGTGGTTCTCTAACTCTATTCTAGAAAGTGAAACGTCACCATGAGTTACAACCCTAATTCTGACCCCTCAGTTTTCTGCTCTGGCAGGTAAGGTGAACCCATAGACATTTCTCTGTATCCTTAAGTGGTAAGCTAAGCTCTGGAGATAGTAAGTGTTGGCAAGGGTGTGGAGAAAAGAGAACCCTTGTATACTTTCAGTGGGAATGCAAATTGGTACAGGCACTGTGGAAAAAGTATGGAGGTTCTTCAAAAAAATAAAAATAAAATTGCCATATGTATGATCCAGCAATCCCTCTTAGGGAATACATCCACTTTGGGAAATATATCCAAAGAATGTAAAAACAGGATTCAAAGAGATATCTGTATCCAGTGTTCATTGCAGCATTTTTCACAATAGCTAACATGTGCAAATAACCCAAGTGTCCATAATGAATGGATAAATGAAGAAGATATATATATATCACATCTTCTTCATATATATAACTTCATATATATAACTATATATATAACATATATATAACTATAAGTATTATATATGTGTGTTTATAATATTTATAGTTATACTATAACTATAAATTACTCAGCTATGACTATTATTCAGCCATGAAGGAAATTCCGTCAGGTGCAAAAACTTGGATGAAACTTGAGGGGATTGTGTTAAGTGAAAAACTCAGGCAGAGAAAGACAAATATTGTAGGATATCACTTATATGTGGAATCTAAAAAAATCAAACTGAGAGGAACAGTAAAGTGGTGGTAACCAGGGGATGGCTATAAGGGGAGTGGGCGATATTAGTCAAAAGGTACAAACTTCCTGTTATAAGATTAACAAGTTCTGGCACCTAATGTACAGCATAGTAACTATAGCCAATAATGCTATAATATATACCTGAAAGTCGCTAGGAGAGTAAATCTTAAATGTTCTTACCACAAAATGAAATGATATTCGTGTGACAGGACAGTTATGTTATCTAATGCTGTGGTGGTAATCATTTGCAATATATAACTGTATCAAATCAACAGGTTTTACACCTTAAACTACACAATGTTATATGTCAGTTATACCTCAATAAAACTGGGGAAGGAAAAAAAAGATGAAGCTTCAGGATACCAATGAATGATAACTGGATTCTAGAGAAAGCAAATGAAATTGCTTTACTTATTAAAAATGACTGGGAAGGGCGCCTGAGTGGCTCAGTGGGTTAAGCCTCTACCTTCAACTCGGGTCATGATCCCAGGGTCCTGGGATCGAGTGCCACATCGGGTTCTCTGCTAAGCACGGAGCCTGCTTCCCCTCTCTCTCTGCCTGCCTCTCTGCCTACTTGTGATCTCTGTCTGTCAAATAAATAAATAAAATATTTAAAAATAAATAAATAAATATATAAAAATGGGAAAATTTCCTGAAATCCAAGCATTTGCTCTTCATCTTCAGTCCATGCAATGTATTTATTTTAGGTCTTTTGCAATAATTTGTATTCTTTGGACTCAGGTTACTCATGTGTTCTGAGATATAATCTATTTTGGAGCATTACCTACTGTGATACACTCATGCTTACCACGTAGGTCAAGATGGTTCCATCATATGAAAGAGTTTTAAAAGAATCACTTTGACCTCTGGGACTGACATCCCTGTCAGTAGATATATAGACAATAATCCTTTAGCAGCATTTTTGGGGGGGTATATCAATGGCAAGATAGTAACAATAATAAAAATAATGTAACATTTATGTGACACTTTATAATTTAGAGAAGTAAGCAAATACTATTACATTTTTAGTTTTGAGAAACTCTATTTCATTTAGCTTGATTTTTGTAATAAAAAATAAAAGAAAAAGAGGGACACCTAGCTGTCTCAGTCAGTTAAGCATCTGCCTTTAGCTGAGGTCATGATTCCAGGGTCCTGGGATCAAGTCCCACATCGGGCACCTTGCTCAATGAGGTGCCTGCTTCTCCCTCTGCCTGCTGTTCACCAACCCCCCCACTTGCGCTCTCTCTCTGACAAATAAATAAATAAGTGATCTTAAAAAAAAGAAAAGAGAAGAAAAAGAGAGCAACACTAAGGAATTATTTGCCCAAATATGTAGAAACTAATAGCTGGAGTTAGATATTTAATTATAATACTCTATTTACTAAATGATGTTCATGACTTCAAGTCAACTATGTTCACTGTAAAAAGTTGACTTGATCACAATTTGTATGTAGTTAAGAAATACTGGCTCATTGCAATTTTTTTTTAAAGATTATTTATTTATTTATTTATTTGACAGAGAGACATCACAAGTAGGCAGAGAGGCAGGCAGAGAGAGAGAGAAGAGGAAGAAGGCTCCCTGCTGAGCAGAGAGCCCGATGCGGGACTCGATCCCAGGACCCTGAGATCATGACCTGAGTGGAAGGCAGCGGCTTAACCCGCTGAGCCACCCAGGCGCCCTCACTGCAATTTTTTAATATTCATTCTAAAATTAAGTACAATAGTTTCTTTCAGAAGGTGTTACTAATTGGGTCAAGGAGCTAATTTATTGATTCCTCAGGCAAAAGATGAGCTCTTATCACAGTCCTTAGTCTTTCATAATATCTTCTGTGACTACACAGAGGTATTATTCATTGGTTTCAATAATGCTTCCTCAATAGGTAGTTAGAAAAAGAGACCTACCCTACTTAGCACGGAGCATACTTCTCCCTATCCTTCTGATGTTCCCCCTGCTTGTGCTCTCTCTCTTAAATAAATAAATA
Organism: Mustela nigripes; assembly: GCF_022355385.1. Taxonomy (NCBI): domain Eukaryota; kingdom Metazoa; phylum Chordata; class Mammalia; order Carnivora; family Mustelidae; genus Mustela; species Mustela nigripes. The sequence continues at coordinate 75,633,454 of NC_081562.1, forward strand.
AGTAGATAAATAAATAAATAATTTAATTTTTTTTTTTTAATTTTAAAGAGGAGAACTACCATATTTAGCACAGAGATCTATTGCGGTTTCTTCTGTGAGAAATAATGTAGAGGAATGGGAACCCTTATATAAAATCCACAGCTCTAATTAAAGGAGTAATTCTAATTGAATTACATAGGATGAGACTCAGATCCAATAATAATTACATAGTGTGTTTTAATAACACTCTACAATCACTAATTAGATAGTCCAAACATCTTCCCTATGAGGTAGGGTGAGTATTGTCATCCCTGTCTTGCCTATAAGGAAATAAAAATGCAGATTGGTTCCATGACATGTCTAGTCATACAGGTGAGTCATGGTAAAGCTGAGATTAGAACCCACAGCTCTGTTATTTCTAGAACTTGCTATTCTTCTTTCCCAGTTTAATGCTAAAATATTGTTCTTCATGGTTTGGAATATCATTTCCAAGTAAATGTTTTCATAAGAGTAATGCCACCCCCCCCCCCTCGTATTTATAACCCTGTTTTTTTGGACTAGTTTTTTAAAAATATTTTATTTATTTATTTGATAGAGAGAAATCACAAGTAGATGGAGAGGCAGGCAGAGAGAGAGGGAAGCAGGCTCCCTGCTGAGCAGAGAGCCCGATGCGGGACTCGATCCCAGGACCCTGAGATCATGACCTGAGCTGAAGGCAGCAGCTTAACCCACTGAGCCACCCAGGCGCCCTTCTTTGGACTAATTTAAATAACTTGGTAGACATTATTTATTAGGCTCCCTGTCACGATCTTATAGCCATGTGTCCATTTTCTGATTGGAGTGGATTGGGATGGATGACAGGAGAGGTACACAAAAAAGAGATTTACACTATAGGATATGTATACATATATGAATGTTTGTGTGTGTACGGGTGTACCTACCCTAAATTCTGCAAACACATATACACATGTATACATACCCTAGGGAACCCATAATGTCTCTCAGAATGGCCATTTTGAACTGAAATTATTGGGAATAAAATGGAGGCACCCAAACTATTTATAGAAATGAATTAGACAAGAGATAGCAGCTACCTTAGTCTGAACTAGGTACAACGGAAAATCAATTTTGGTCTTGGTCCCATTGTTAGCATAGTCCTTTGGCCCCAACAAACTCTTCCGATACTGATAACTATCTGAAGAAGCAACATTGTATACTATAAGAACATTAGTTTTAGGGTCCAAAGATCTGGTGTTTAAGACCCAACTCTACCATGTAACCTTGAGGAAACCCCTTAACCACTCATTTTCCTCAGAGTGAAAACGAAAGCATGTTAGGGTCCCCAACAATGTGTGTTCAGCCAAAAATTCTCACACAGGATTTGTGCCAACTGAAACATAACGCAGTTGCACCTGAAGCTCCTACCAACCCACTGGGCCCAGTCTTTAGTCCAAATTCTCTACTCCTTCATCGCTGCTACAGTTACCCAGCTTACCTCATCATGTTGTGTAAGGATCAAGTAGGACAGTGCCCAGGAATTCTTTATAAATTCAAATATGGGTGGCTCCTGGGTGGCTCAGTGGGTTAAGCCTCTGCCTTTGGCTCAGGTCATGATCTCAAGGTCCTGGGATCAAGCCCTGCATCATGCTCTCTGCTCAGCAGGGAGCCTGTTTCCCCCTTTCTCTCTGCCTGTCATTCTGCCCACTTGTGATCTCTCTCTCTGTGTTAAATAAATAAATAAAGATCTTTAAAAAAATTCAAATATGGGAAAAGGTGTTGAGAAGGGAGGAATAAAGTAAATATTTATTGTTACCAAAGGTGAAATGGAACAAAGTAGATAAAATCTGAAAGGGATACAAAATCATGCCCATGATGGCTGATGAGAAGCTAGTCAGCAATCACCACAATGCTTGCAACTTCTAAGTTGGAGCTTATATTTTAATTAAGCTTGAATGTGACCTAGCTGGAATATGTTTAAGCCTCTAGTAGAAATTTGCATCTTCTAGATGCAGTATACAAATTATTTTCCTTTATTTTTTAAGACCTATGTTATGCTTTGTTTAAAATCTCCAGTAATACAGCGCAAAACACTCTGAGTGTTTATCAGTTGCCACAGAATTTCCTCTAAGAATTTAACTTCTGTCTTCAGTTACCAGAATAAATGGAGAAAATTTAACTTTATATGGCATTACCTTTCCTTTTATTTTTCAAGTTAGAAGAAATTGCAAACTTACAGGAAATTAATAATAGTAACTAATATTTCTATCAAGGGTTCTGAGCCAGGTTCTGTTTTGTGCACTTTACATGTGTTGAGTCATTAAATTTTCACAGTAACATCTTGGGGTAAACATATTAGTTTTCCGCATATAACAGGTAAGGAAAGTGAGGCTCAAGGCCACACAACTAATAAACAGCTGAACTGGGATTTGAATGCAAGTCTTTGGCTCCAAAGACTAGACTTGACCAGTTCCCAATACCATCTACTTTTATACAAAGAGAACCTAAACCTCAAAATCTGATACATGTTAACATTTTTCCATGTTTCCTCCAGATTACTTTCCTCTTTGGGTGGTAGTAAGCAGATGATGAACAGCAGAGGTAGTTGACCCCTATCTTGTGCCCCTTCCCAAACCCATTGCTCTCCACAGAGCATTTCCAATGAGCCAACACAAGGACAAGGAAATTCTTGTGTTCTTCATCAGGGTGTCTTTGAAAATTCACATCTGAAAATGCCATGAGTATATTAGAAAATTTGGTTAAAAAAAGTCTTTTTATTGATCACCTATTAAAAAATTATAAAGGTATTTTGCAATTTGGGGTCAATAATTTATTTTTTATCAGTGATGTTCACTTTCAGTTACAAAGGAAAAAATAGAAAGTACTGTATGGGATTCAGAACCAACCGAGCCTGATTATACCACAATTCATTGTCATAATAAATTCCTTGATTCAGTTGTCTTCTTTCTAAGGTGCACTTTCACTTAGAGGATTTACTGTGCCACTCAATCTCAAGAGTATTCATGTTGGTGTTTTTGTATAATTTAGACAGAGGAGTTAAGAGTTAAGTTTTTAAATTTCAGTAATATCTTACATTTCTGAGTTAGAGAAAACTCTCCATGTTTTTGACTACTCAGCTCCTCCTTTGGAATAGGATTTTTATGGCTTGTTGAAGTCTTTAAATGTCCATTTTTCTTAGTACTTTTAAAAGTCATGTCAAAGTATTTTTAACACTCTGAAAAGTTAAAAACGAAGTTTTATTGGACTGTTTATAGTATAACATCTACAATTCAGTTACTTCTGAATGTGAGCTAAAGATTTCTTTTTGTAATATATATTTAAGCACCATTTTAAGTACATATATTGTTAACTCTTACAACAAATACCTATCAGCTGCAGTTCCAAGCATTCTATTTTGGTGGGAAATGTTATATTTTATTGGATTTGTCTATTATCTAAGGAGTGGTCAGCTCTGTGTTAGGTGTCCATGAAAAATGGGTTACTTTTATATGTTAAAATGAAACTACTGACTCGGTTTAGGAGCATGTGCTCATGAAATGGTATTTGACTATAGGGGATGGGCTTGTCTGAGCTGATAGTACTCTCTTATCTAATCTGTGGTTCTAAATCTGTGGTTCTAAATCTGTGGTTCTAAGTCAGTTTTCTCTGAAGGAAGCTACTTAATTTAGGGATCCACCCAAAAAGTAATGAGGTTAGATAAATTTATCAGCCATAACTAAAGGTCCAGCTTAGGTCTTTAATATTGTTTTAAAGATTTATTTATTTTTTAGAGAGAGAGTCTGCATGTGTGAGCAGGGGTGGGGGAGCATATTAAGAGGACTCCCAGCTGAGAACAGAGTGCAGAACCCAGTGCAGGGCTCAGTGCAGGGCACCACTTGGAGTCTGAGACAGGGCTCCACTCCGCGCTTGATCTCATGATCCATGAGATCATGATCTGAGCCAAAACCAAGAGTCAGAGACTTAACCAACTGAGCCAACCAGGTGCCCTAGATCTTTAATATATATTTTTAAAAGATTTTATTTATTTATTTGTCAGAGTGGAGTAAAGCAGGTGGAGAAGCAGGCAGAGGGAGAAGTAGGCTCCTTGCCCAACAAGGAGCCCTGATGGGGGACTCGATCTCAGGACTCCAGGATCATGACCTGAGCCGAAGGCAGATGCTTAACCAACTGAGCCACCTAGGCTTTCCTAGATCTTTAATATTTTAAATATTTAATCTATAATATTTTAAAACAGATGTCCTTCTCTCTGAGTTAAGAGAGAAGTCTACTCTGTATATTTTGCTGTAAAATAAAAATAAAACAGTAAGTCTTCTAATAATGTATGAGGATTCAAAGACCTTGGATGAGGTCTTCGAATAATTAACATCTTCGATGGAAGGATTCTTGTACAAAGAATCTGTCAAACTGATATATCAAATGTATGGTTGGAAAAAAAGGTAACTTTAAAAATCGGTAGTTCAGTCTAGCCATGATATTTCTATGACCATGTGGGCAGGTCTGTTTATTTTGTGCTAAATGTTATGGATGGTAAAATAAAGAATATTAACATAAGCCAGTGATTTGGGACACTGCAATGGAATAAAAATGTTTGTCTCTCAATTTATTAAGTCCAAATAAGTCCTTATTACCCTCAAGGTTACAGCATTATGAAGTGGAACCTCTGAGAGGTGATTAGGTCCTCAGGGTAGAACCCTCATGAATGGGATTAGTGCCCCCATAAGAGACTCCAGAGAGCTCCCTTGCCTCTTCTAAGTGTAAGAGCAAAAAAAGACAGTTGTCTCTAAACTAGAAAATGGGTTCTCACAAGACAGAATCTGCAGGAACCTTGATCTAAGACTTTCTAGCTTCAAGAACTGTGAGAAATAAAATTTCTGTTATTTATAAGCTACCCAGTTTATGGTATTCTCATTATAAAAGCCCAGACTAATATAGCATCTATAATAAAATTAAACATAGAAACTGCCTTAAATTATTGTGCTACTGATAACTTTTATGGGGATATTTATGACCTGTCACAGTTTTATGTCTTTTTTTTAGCTGATGAGGAAATAGTTCACAAATTAAATATTGATTTATGTCAAAAGTAACTTTTTTACATGAAGATATTTTAGTGTCTAGTATTTAGTTATTAATATTTAGATATTAATGGGACTATCAGTAAAGAATAGAGCAATTTTCTGGATAATGAAGACAAAGACTGTACTAAGGTAAATTAGTTAATTTAGTTTTCTTCTGACTCAGTAGAAGTCACAAAATTATTTTTCATCTTTCATACAACTTTTCCTTTAGAGACCTAACTAATAATTGTTCAAAATAACTAAAACACTACTTTGAAAGTTACACTATTTGGTACCTCTGAATGTGTATAAATAACATTATATTATGTTATTTTCATGTTGTAAAGGCTTATAGTCTGAAGTTACAAGTTAAATCACTCATAGCTACTTACATAAAGAATTGTCTGAAAGTGATTATTCCTTAGCCTATTTTGAGGTTGATGTTCAGACTCTTCAAAATGTAGTATCTTAGGGTGCCTGGGTGGCTCAGTCAGTTAAGCATCTGCCTTCAGCTCAGGTCATGATCCCAGGGTCCTGGGACTGAGCCCCACACTGGGCTCCCTGCTCAGCGAGGAGACTGCTTCTCCCTCTCCCACTCCCCCTGCTTGAGCTCTTTCTCCCTCTCTCTCTATCAAATAAATGAATAAAATCCAATAATTTAAAAAAGTAATATACTATCTTATTTGTAAGAATTAGAAGTAAGGGGGTGCCTGGGTGGCTCAGTGGATTAAAGCCTCTGCCTTTGGCTCAAGTCATGATCCCAGGGCACTGGGATCGAGCCCCACATGGAGCAGAGAGCCTGCTTCACACCCCCCACTCTCTTTCTGCCTGCCTCTCTGCCTACTTGTGATCTCTCTGTCTGTCAAAATAATAATAATAATAATAATAATTAGAAGTAAGACTGTATAAATCTTTCTGAACATTGAAATCACCACATTTCATTCTTAACATTTCCTCCTCCTTGGAGAAGCACCTTGGAGAACTCAAAAAACAATTTAATAGAATTCTTTAAAAAACACTCAATATTCATTTCTTCTTTAGTGTTTATCAGAAGTTGTAATTATTTTCTCTATCTATATACAAACTTATTGTCTGAACCCTTCACTAGGATGTAAAGTCCATGAGGGAAGTGATCATGTCTATTTTAATCAGCATTGTTTCTCCAAATGAAATAGGAACTAATCAATAGCTGTTTACTTTTGCCTCTAGATTGTCAACTCCTTGAAATTATGGACTAATGCATAATTCATCTTTGGATTATTCCCTAATGTATAGTAAATAAATGTTAATTTAAAATCACCTATAAATTTTGTTTAAAATATCATTTTTTTATTTTTTAAAATTTTATTTACTCATTTGAAACAGAGAGATACAGAGAAAGAAGGAGCATGAACAGGGAAGAGGCAGAGGGAGTAGGAGAAGCAGACTCCCCGCTGAGCAAGAGACTGCTGCAGGGCTTGATCCTGCGACCCAGAGGTCACAATGTGAGCTGAAGGCAGACATTCGACCATCTGAGCTACCCAAGTGCCCCTTAACATATCATTTTGAAGGAAAAAGAGATATAAACAAAATAGTTCTTAGATAAGAAATATCAACAAAAAGGAAGTTTTAAAAGCTGAATGCTGCCAATCATATTTTTAAATACTATCTACTTTATGTTGAAGTTGGGAGTTTTTTTGGCCCATAATTAAAACATTATTGAAAAAATGACAGCAAAATAGGAGATCACTGTTGTGTACCTTACAAAATGAAGCATAATTACATTATCGGATAGATTAATTAGAATTACTGCACTGATAGGGCTTTCTGTGGATCGTTAGTATTGTTTTCTTCTAAATGAACACTGTGTGAAGGAAGCATGAGAGCATATTTAACATTTGAAGGCAGAGGCTTGACCCTCTGAGCCACCCAGGCACACCCCAAAAGTACTTCTTAAGTAAAACATTTAAGTTTTAGAAATATTAGATTAATATTCATATATAGTTTATTTTCCTTTTATATTAGAAATTCACTATAATAAACCTTGCATATTTGACTTTATTCTGATGTGACTATAACTGTTACTCCTGCTTCTCAATGCTATATGGACTCTATTTGAGACCCTGAGTCTGAACTCAACAGTTAAAATTTCAATGAAAGCTGTCAGGAGATGCAATCTTAATGTTTAGGAACTATTCTGAATTACTTTCCTAAGAAATCTGTCAGCAAGTGGGCACAAAGTTTCAAGATCATGGAATGCTATAAAGGTTTCATTAATCTGATGCAGGAGTTTTTAATCTGGACCCCATTAATGGACTTCAGGGGTCAGCAGAACCCTGTAAGTCATAAAGAAAATTTATGTACATCTGAATAACTCTTTATAATCAGATTATTGAGGGGGGTTGGTGTATTTTAACTAAGGCCACTACTGGTATTCTACTTGGGACAATACTTCTTTGTTAGGGACTGTGCCAGATTTTGAAGGACATATAACATCCCTTGGAAGCCTGTTCATCAAATGCCAGGAATGGCTCCTTAATCTTTGTGACAACCCCAAACAACCCCCATGTTCCCGTCCATCCTTGAGGACTTCTTGAATTGAAGAATCACTGGATATTATATAATCCCAAGGAAGATCAAAGAAGCATGGTTTTCTAAAGCTTTGATTGCCTCATTTTTGGAAAAGTCTTTTCTCGCTTGTGGGATGATGATCTTGCAGAGAACAGGCAGATTGGACTGGAAACCTCAATTAGATGAATTAACACATGTTATGAGAACATCTGAGAAAGAGAAGCGAAAAAGTAGAAAGAAGGCAGTAGTCAGAATGAGGTGTCTGAATTTAAGTTCAGAAGTTCAAGTAGTTCCAGATGATGACAAGTTCATCTGTGTCCATGGAAGTGGATGGCTCATGTGGGTGGAGGTGAATATCATTGACGATGAAGAGGTCAACGTTGGTTCCCAGCCCTCATGGGAGCTTTCCTGGTATAATTTGAAAACATGCCCCATGTGTGGAGGGCAGAAAGAAGCTGGTAGGTGGTAGTATTAATAACAACAAAGGGACCCAACATATGAGGCTAGTTTTGGGCTGCAGCAAGACAAATGAATCCCTGCACCCACTCTCCAAACTTAAAAATTTATAAAGAGGTCCTGACAGGCTCAGTAAGATACATACTGTGTAGGTGTTTTCAACACCACATTGCCATCTCAAGGCTATGATATCCTTGGAGCAGCCTGTGGGAGCAGGTAAGGCAAGCAGAACCCACATTCCAAGGAGAGGGAAGGAGTTGAGGAGCCTCTGAGTGCCTGGGTCCAGCTCACAGGTCAATCAGTGGTCATGTCTTTTTGATGACATTCTTCTATAGTCCAGGAACAAAATGGCCATGTTGTTCAATGAGGTATCCAAGGTACTTTGAAAAGGCTCAATTAGTGGTAGGACTTGTGATGAGGAGTGTTAGGTAATAGAACTTTAAAAGGGAACCTGACATTTCACTTTTGAAAAGATAATTTGACACCTCTAATAGTCAGGAAAAAGCGTATTGGAAAATTATTGGATATTATTTCTCACCAGTTTGACAAATATTAAAAGGTTGATAATATTCAGTATTGGAAACTGAATAGGCAAAAATATATTATGTATCCCTGAGTGGAATGCTACTATCTTTTTGTTTAGAGAGTTGGAAATATCTGTTAATTCTTCCATCCCACTTCGAGAAGCTGTCCTATAGGAACAGAGCTACCAATATAGAAGGCAAATGCACAAATGTTTATTGTAGTGTTGATGGGAGTGTTAAAAAACTGATAACGAAATATCTGTCAGTAGATGGATAGTGCATTTATAGTATGAAATGTTTTGCTTCTACTAAAACAAACAAGTTAGAGATAAATATTTTAAGAGAAAATATCTATAATATGTAAAAACTGTTTCAAGTTACAAGAATTATATGTGGAATAAACAATAAAAACAATAAAAAAAAACAAATCCTATATTTGTTAGTATGAAAATAGAGAAAATGTGGGAGATTACCCACCAGTTTGTTCACATGAGATATATATCATGGGAGAGAAATGGAAGAGAGAAGACAGAGATTATGAGTGCTTTACTTATACACCTTGAATTTTTTGACTAGCTTAACTAGGATTATTTTTACTATTAAAACCAAAACTACCATGATGAGCAAAATCATCTGTTTACTCAAAAGAAATTACAGTCTTGAAAGGGATAAGAGAAGTATGCAAATAGCACTAAGAGGCAGAACAACTGATGTACCTTGAAAGATCAATAAATTACCTAGGTAGAGAACAGTTTAAGTAAAACACTCTATGAATTTTCTCATACCTAATAATATTTTTAAGAAGATCAACCTGCTCAAATTTTGAATTCTAATAGTCACCTTACTAACCTCTCCTCAAAGTACATATAGATATGTCATTCAGCAACACAGCCATTTTTACTATAATGAGATCTACCTTACAGGAAAATTTCTTCTTTATATGTGCTGGAAGTTCATTCTTTAAATAGTAGTAATCCCTACTTTTGTAACAGTTGACAAATAGTGGTGAGAGTTTAATAGGTCGTTAGTTACTCCCTGGTGCTAGTCTTGTTTCCTTGTCTGAGACACAATGTCTCTAGACATTGCCTGGAACTAGTGTAGTGTTTTAGAAAACACAGCCCATCCCTAGCCTTTGGCTATAGATACAGTATTACATGTCATGAAAATAGATAAAGAAAAATAAGCAGAAGGCTTATATGAAAGATGGAGGCTATTATCTCTCTTACTATCATGCTGCATATGAATACTGTGTTATGCAGAACTGGGTTAAAGAAACTGTTTCTTTAGCTTAAGTTGTCATGGTATTGCTGTTTCCCCCCTCCACCCATTTGAGCTAATGCATTGTGGTTGGAGCTCGGCGCCTGGGTGTCATCAGTGAACTCCACCCCTTACTTCCAGTTCCACAAGAACCTTAAGTATGTGGATAGGTGTGTATGTGATAGGGTGGTGCCCCTGGCCCAGCCATCTATCATACTCCTGCTAATCTGGTTGTTGAGCCAGCAGGAAGTTGCAGTCCTATAAGGAATGAGGGAAAACTTCCATTCAGCCGATCTTCAGTGTTCCCACCTTCACTTGATTTAAGGCCATGGACTTTGGAATCAAATTCCAGCTCTCTAGCTCCTAACTGTATGATTTGGGCATGTCATTTATTTTATCCTCGGAGCCTCAGTTTCTTTGACTGTAAAATGGGGTTATACCTATAGAGCTTTTGTGAAGATAAAGTGAGAAAATACACAAAAAGTTCCTAATACCAAGTCTGCTCAGAAACTGTTGATTCCTTATCTTCTGCTCATCTACCTATTTCAAAATGGCTATCTTTGACCTCTCATTTAATTTTCCATTCACTGTCTATCACCTACTTTCTGCCCTGCCTGGTTCTTTTCCTTCTCTAAATGGGTGGTCTTCTTTCTGGAATGATCATTTCTTTTTCTTCCTTAATATTTTAAGTTTTAGCCACTAGAGGGCTACATAACAGGATACAATTCCACTCACCCCGACCACACTAGGAAATTAGAGAACAAAATAAAAAAATCAGAGGAGTCAAATAATTGTAGTGTTGAGGAGACATTAGAAAAAATTTAATACAACACATATTTAAAGATGAGGGAACTAGATAGTTAAACAAATATGAACATGTAATTGTTATGGTTTTTAAATCACTACCTCTACAAATCTAGAGTTAATAAATAAATCTCATTTTCTCTTGAAAGTTTTCTAATTTTTAAATCATTTTATGAAAAGAAAGAAGACACGTGTGAGAACAAATAAACATCCCTTAGCAACAAAGCCATTTTTTCTTTAATTTTCCTTAATTATTTATATATAAATATTATTATATCTATAAATATATATAAATATATAAATACATAATGTATTTATAAATACACACATATATATGTGTGTGTGTGTATATATATATATATATATATTTTTTTTTTTTTTTCCAAGAGAGAGAGTGTGCCAGCGGGGGAGGGAGGGGCAGAGAGAGAGGGAGTAAGAGAATGTTAAGCAGGTTCCACACCCAGCATGGTGCCTGATGTGGGACTCGATATTGGTGACCCTAACAAAGATCATGACCTGAGCTGAAATCAAGAGTTAGATGTTTAACTGACTGAGCCACCCAGGCACCCCTAAATATTTTCTTTAACTCAATTTAAATAATTTGAAATGCAAAATAAATCCATGCATTTAATTAATAATGTAAAATGTCTACATTTGAAATATCTCAGGTAGGTTTTAATTTTTGCTTTATGATTCAGCAAATTGAAATTAGTCTGTCCTTAGATATCCAAGTAAACTTCAAGTATTAAGGCAATCTCTTAACTTTGAACACCCATTATTCTAAAATATATGCAAAATAGGTCAAGAAATATTCAAACCTACCTAGAAACTAGTAGAAGCTATGATGCTATCATTGAAAAGTAGCCTTACGCAAATATCCTATACTATTAAAAGTATCAAATAAAAATGCAAACAATTAAATAAAGAAATGAAATATCGCTATAAACTATACAGTCCAGATGGTACCCTTTATATTTATTCATTTACTTTTCACACATATACCCATTTTCCTTATGTCTGAGAAAGTGCTTTATATTTCTGTTTGTTATTTTTTCATTATTCTTTCACTTATGCTCTGTACTTTTGAGCATAAGCCAGACCCCACAGAATTCCACTCCACACATGCTGGGAGTGGTGAGAGTTGTCTCCGTGTTCAGAGCTGCACTGAGCAGAACTAAATAGCCAGAAGCTCCATAATTAACATTTCATCAATATGAAAGTATTTAAATATATTCTCATGCTTAAGTTATATTTTAAGAAAAGACACTTATCAATCTGTCCATAAAATGCCATCTATAATTGACAAAATTAAACTAACATTTTTATCTATGTGAAACAAGCCAAATCCTGATTTTAAGTGAGGCTAATGAGTATGGTGACAGATTCTTGACGTTAGAAAATGGAGAACAGAGTTTTGTTGTTGTTGTTTTAATAATCCTCTCACAAAATGATTTAGTGACTCCAACAGCAATTCTTTGATACTTGACCCTTACACCCAGTAAGGTGTAGTAATTTGATTGATTAGTTTATTTGTTCGTTGGACAAATATTTCTTGATTTCTTACTATAGGCCAGGCAGAAGGCTAGGGTAAAATTTTGAACCAAACCACCCAACCTAACAATCAGAAGCAAGTTCCGTAGTCCTTGTCCTCTTAAAACTGATGATCGTGTGTGTGTGTGTGTGTGTGTGTGTGTGTGTGTGCAGATTGGATACAGATGTTAATCAAAGAAAGGTAAAATTACAAATGTAACAAATGATAGGAAGGACACATGTGGTATTTAAGAAATTTAACCAGAGAGGAACATTAGAAGAACTTCCCTCTGGAGCTAAAGACAGAGTTGAGATCTGAAGAAAGAATAAACAAACTAGGTGGAGAGGCAAAAGAGTAGCTCCCTGGGCACGTGGAAAAAACTGCAAAAGACCCCCATGATAGGAGGGAATGTTTTTGTCTCAAGAAAGAAAAGAAGGACCTGGAGCAAAAAAAGGCCAAGGTTTGAGAAAAGGCTGTGGAAGGAGAGAATCTAAACCATTCAGGGTTTTGCAGGCCAAATCGAGGGTTTTAGTTTTTTCCCCCAAATTATTGAAAACCATTTAAAGAGTAATAGGGTTAGGTTTGCATTAGGAAATAGTCACTGTAGCTGTTATGCACATTTGTAACACGGGACGTGTATAATAATGTTCACAGCAGTTTGCTGTTCTGAATAGTCCTAAACTAGAAGCAGTCTCAGTGTTCAGTGAGAATGGAATTAATAATTGTGCTATAAATATACAAAAGATTGCTATATAAAAATGGGAATGAGGGGTGCCTGGGTGGCTCGGTCAGTTAAGCATCCAACTTTTGATCTCGTCTCAGGTCTTGATCTCAGGGTTGTGAGTTCAAGCCCCACATTGGGCTCCATGCTGGGCATGGAGCCTATTTAAAAATCAATATAAATAAATAAAAATAAAAATGGGAATGAGCAGACTATGATTGTGCACTGCAAATGAATAAACGTCATGCATATAATGTTAAATGAAAGAAGCCAGACATAGAAGAATAAATAGAGTACGGATCCTACTCACATGAAGTTAAAAGCCGGCAAAACTAATGTGCGGTGTTAGAAGTCAGGATAGTGCTTATATTAGGAGTGGGGAATGTGGGGCTCTTTATCAGAAGGTGGTATTAGGTGGGCTTCCAAGCTGGCAACACCCTGTTTAGTAACTTGAATGGTGGTTAAGCAGGTGTTCAATTTGTGAAAATGTGTATACATTGCACATTTATGTTTTGTGCAGTTTTCAGTATATGTGTGATATCACACACTTGAAAACGTTTTTTAAACTTTTTGTTTTTAAGAACAGTTTGATGGGGCGCCTGGGTGGCTCGGTGGGTTGAGCCGCTGCCTTCGGCTCGGGTCACGATCTCAGGGTCCTGGGATCGAGTCCCATATCAGGCTCTCTGCTCAGCAGGGAGCCTGCTTCCCTCTCTCTCTCTCTGCCTGCCTCTCTCTCCATCTACTACTTATGATCTTTCTCTGTCAAATAAATAAATAAAATCTTAAAAAAAAAAAAAAGAACAGTTTGATGGAGGAGTACCTGGCTAGTTCAGCTGGTGGAGCAGAGGAGTTCTGGACTTAGGGTTGTGGGTTTGAGTCCTACGCTGGTTGTGGAGATTGCTGAAAAATAAAATCTTTTTAGAAAAGAAAACAGATGGAGTTACTGAATGGATACAGTAAGATCAGTCAGGAAGCAATGACAGTAGTCCAAATGGGAGATTTTACTTCAAACTTTCTAACATGGGAAAGATGGAAAGGAGACTTATTTGAAAGTGATTATTTAAAAGGCAAAATGAACAGGATGTGGTGGTGAAGTAGATATGGAGTGTAAGGAGTGAGGAGGTAGCAAGGGTGATTCCTAGGAGCCACTGATTTAAGAAACAAATAGGCAGGCCTCTGTTTGTCAGCAGGGACCAGGGTGAAATGGACGAGGATGAGGATTAGTTTTCATCTTGGGTGGTAGAAGGTAAAGGGTCAGCCAGAGACCAGCTGTGAGAAAAAGAGAAGGACGTTGGAGTTGTTCAGAGAGCAGAGAAAGTAGTTGTGGAGAAGGAGAAAGTGAGTGAACTGAAGAATACAGTGGGTTGCTGAGTGACGCCGAGGCATCTTTTGATCGTCACCAATTGGTAGTGAACATTTTACCCTGCACTATGCCTTGCACCAGCATCGCTCATCCCTTCTTTGCCCAGGCGTGAAGAGAATGGGTAATCAGGGTCACACACAGAGTTCAGGTGGCTGTGATCAGTAGTTTGGGGGCATTAAAATAATTCAAAATAGACGAATAAGAGGTTGTGATAAATCTCAATTTTCCATCTTTTTCATAAAGGGAGATGGTCTTTAATGGGCACCTGTTCTAGAGTTCTCTGGGAATATGGAAGTTCTCCCGAGAAGGTAAGAGAGAAGATGGGCACTTCTAGGGCTCAGGATTACTCTCTTCTGTCTGAGCACACTTCTACAGTCATGGTCACCACAGTCACCACCGGGATATTTCCATTTCCTCTCTTTCACTTTCTCTTTGTTGTTCTTTTTCTCCAAGTCCCTTTGGGGGATTGTATAGAAGAAATAAGCATGAAATGGACACACTAAAATTGTGTTGGGAGCCTAGCAGATTTGGGACTGGAGATAGGACATTGAAAAGAAGATTAGTGCTTCAACTTTTGGATACAGCAGTTTTTACATAGTTGCAGGCTCCAGTAACTGATGGGCCCAAAGATAGCTAGTCCATGCAGTTTCAGTGATAAGCCAGCTAGCATTTTGCATAGCAGAATTGCAGTTTTATCTTTGACATTTGCCTATCTCCCTTTCTCTTTCTCCTGCCAACATGCCACTAATTTAGTCGTTCAGTCATTCAGTCATTTGTCCCACAAACATGTATTGAGGAACCACTATGCATCATGTACTGAGCTAGTTGTCCTCTAGCAACTCACAGTAGGGGTTTCGCACCCCAAAGGATCACCCTTCCCCCTAAATTAGCCCTCTATTTTCCATGACCATTCAACCATCTGTGGAAGGATGCTGACTAGGTATTTATTTCAACAACTCATATCAATATTATGTGTAAATGACAATAGCTAATAAACATATGCCACACTCTCTCCTAAACCCTTTATAAATGTAAATTCTTTGAATCTTCACAATATACTATAAAGGAAGTACTACTCTTATGTTAATGTTAAAAACTAGAAACTGAAGGCATGGAAAGATGAGGTAACATGCTCAGTAAGGAGGTGGCAGAGGCAGGACTTAAGCAAGCAGTCTTTCTCCATAGTTTGTGTTCCTGATTACTACTGCCCAGCAAAGCCTACACCTGAGGCTTATAGTGAGGCTTTGGGGAAGAAGAGTTTCTTCTGCCCTTCAAGGTCCTTTAGCTGGGCTAAGAATGAAATTGGCATGAGACAGATTAACAGGAGAAAATAAAATTTAATTGAATACGTGTGGGGACTCCACACAGACAGGGAAATTCCAAAGATGGTCAGGCAACATGATGTGTATGTGTTTTTTTGTTGTTTTGTTTTGTTTTCCTTAGGCAACATGATGTTTATGAGCTAAGGAGAAGGTGACGGGTCTAAGAAGATCATTAGCAGGAAGGAGAAAGGAGGTGTTTGAAACTATGGTTGCTCTATTATGTAGATTCTTTTTTTTTTTAAGGTTTTATTTATTTATTTGACAGAGAGAGAAATCACAAGTAGGCAGAGCAGCAGGCAGAGAGAGGGGGAAGCAGGCTCCCTGGCGAGCAGAGAGCCCGATGCAGGGCTGGATCCCAGGACTGTGGGTTCATGACCTGAGCCGAAGGCAGAGTGCGCTGATGTAGATAAATTTTTTTTTAAAAAGATTTTATTTATTTATTTGACAGACAGAGATCACAAGTAGGCAGAGAGGCAGGCAGAGAGAGAGAGGTGGAAGCAGGCTCCCTGCTGAGCAGAGAGCCTGATGCCGGGCCCAATCCCATCACAACCTGAGCAAAAGCAGAGGCTTTAACCCACTGAGCCATCCAAGTGCCCCTGTAGATAAATTTCTTAAGAAGAATCTCTGTTAATAGCTTTCCTCCTTGTGCCAGCAGGCAGTTGAGGATGAGGTAAAAAGTTTTTCCTGAATCTGCTGGCTTTTAATTGCTTTTAACTCAAAATAATGTTCATGCTGAAGTGGGGACAGCCTGCCGTGGCTCTTACAGAGGCCATAAGAGGTGCTGTGCTCTTACAGGCTTTGTTATAGGTTGGAATTGAAATTTGCTTTCTGCTTTGAATTGACCCTTTTGTTCTTATCATCAGAAGTCCAGTGGTCATTAGGATAAGGTTGCTCTGTTAGTATTGGATTTTATATAAACATCAAAGAAAGTAAAAGTCCATTCATGACTAATCTAAAGAAAGTTTTTTTTTTTTTTTCTCTAAAGACTTTACCCATTCACCTGACAGACAGAGATCACAAGCAGGCAGAGAGAGAGGAGGCTCCCTGCTGAGCAGAGAGTCTCATGCAGGGCTCCATCCCAGGACTCTGGGATCATGACCTGAGCTGAAGGCAGAGGCTTTAATCCACTGAGCCACTCAGGCACTGGGATTGAGAGTGATGAGGGTATGGTGTCTTTGAACCTGGGCATGGTCTACTTAACTTGAGGGGTGTTGGACCTATCCAGGGAAGCAGAACGAGGAAAGATACACATTTGTGATCACAGAAAGAGAAAACACATAGCAGTTAGAGAGGTGGTCCAGTTAGACAGTTAAAGGGATATCCAATTTCTAGTGAATCAGTGAATTAGAAGAAATGTTTGTGAAACTTTTATAATCTGCATGCTGGGGCCCCTGGCTGTATCAGTCCATTAAGCATCTGACTCTTGGTTTCCCATTTAACCATGATCTCAGGGTCATGGAATCCAGCCCTGCCTCCATGCTCAGTGGGGAGTCTGCTTGAGATTCTCTCTCTTCCTCTGCTCTTCCCCATTATGCTCTCGCTCTAAAATAAATAAATAAATAAATAAATGTTAATAAAAAGTTATATAATAAGCATCCTGTTGGGAAGAGTAAAATCAGAGTATTATTTTTAGACTTACTCTAGAGAAGAGGAGATAAAGCAGATCAAACAAATACTATGAAATCCCCAAGATGCTCAATTTTTCTTTCCGCAGAAAAGAAAAAAAAAACAAAACAAACTGCACTTTATAGTTCTACCTAGCAGTGTGGGCTTAATATGCAAGAATATTAAGGAAAGAGTGCATTTCATTTTATATTTCTCCCTCAGTGATTTCATTCATCCTCATTAAATCGTTTAATTCTCTATTCATATATTTGTTCTTTTGCTCTATTTTTATTTATTTGTTCACTTATTTATTTATTTATTTATTTTTAAAGATTTTATTTATTCATTTGACAGACAGAGATCACAATTAGGCAGAGAAGCAGGCAGAGAGAGAGGAAGGGGAGCAGGCTCCCTGCTGAGCAGAGAGCCTGATGTGGGACTCGATCCCAGGATCCTGAGATCATGACCTGAGCCAAAGGCAGAGGTTTTAACCCACTGAGCCACCCAGGCGCCCCTGTTCACTCATTTATTAATGCTCCTATTAAATACATACTTTAAAAGTATCTACTATTTATTGCTCTGGGTGCTATGAATACTGCAGTAAATAACGTAAGCAAAATTCCTGGTTCTCAAAGTTTACAATCTAAGGAGGGTAGGAGTCATAGGCAGAGAGAATCAAGTAACAAATAAGTGAATAAGATAAATGGAGAAATAAGCTATATAAATAATACTGACCAATGTGATCCAGAGGTACTGGTTGAGGGCTATTTTAATTTTTTCATTTAAATTGAATTAATCAACATATAGTGTATTATTACTTTCAGAGGTAGAGTTCAGTGATTCATTAGTCTTACATAAAGATACCCATTGCTCATTACATCTCGTGTCTTCCTTAATGTCCATCACCCAGTTACCCTACCCCACTCCCTCCCAGCAACCCTGTTTGTTTCCTATGATTAAGAGTCTCTTATGGTTTGTCTCCCTCTGTGATTTTATTTTTCCCTCCCTTCCCTTAGGATTCTGTTTTGTTTCTTAAATTGAAAATAGAAGTGAAATCATATAATTGTCTTTCTCTAATTGATTTATTTCACTTATCATAATACCCTCTAGTTCCATCCATGTCATCACAAATGGCAAGATTTTTTTGATGGCTGAGTACTATTCCATTGTGTGTGTGTGTGTGTGTGTGTGTGTGTGTGTGTATCATATCATATCTTCCTTATCCATTCATCTGTTAATGGACATCTGGGCTCTTTTCATAGTTTGGCTGTTGTGGCCATTGCTACTATAAACATTGGGGTTCAGGTGCCCCTTTGGATCACTACATCTGTATCTGTGGGGTAAATACCTAGTAGTACAATTGTTGAATCATAGCGCAGCTCTACTTTTAACTTTTTGAGGAACCTCCATGCTGTTTTCCAGAGTGGCTGCACCAGCTTGCATTCCCACCAACAGTGTAGGAGGGTTTCCCTTTCTTTGCATCCTTGCCACATTTGTTGTTTCCTGACTTGTTGATTTTAGCTATTCTAACAGGTGTGAGGTGGTATCTCATTTTGGTTTTGGTTACCTGCCATGGCCATTGTTGTTCCTCATGAGGAACAGAGGGATGGAGGAAGGATAAGGAGAGACAGCTTTTTGGAAGCAGAGGAAAGAGATTAAGGCCAGATCATGGAGGGCCTTGAACATTATGAAACAAGTCTTAATTTAAAAAAAAAATATTCAGAGTAGACATTTCTCCAAAGAAGATATACAAATGGCCAAGAAATATATGAAAAGATGCTCAAGTTACTAATCATCAGAAATGCAAATCAAAACCAAAATGAGATATCACCTGACACCCATTAAAATGGTTACTATTAAAATATATCAAGTGTTGGTGAGAATGTGGAGAAATTGGAACCACTGTCCACTGTCAGCAGGAATGTAAATTGATATAGCTACTAAGGAAAATAGCATGAAGTTTCCTCAAGAAATTAAAACCAGCACTACCACACAATCCAGCAATACCACTTCTGGCTATGTACCCAATAGAATTGAAAGTAGGATCTCAAAGAGATATCTGCACGCCCATGTTCATAGCAGTATTATTCACAATAGCCAAAAGGCAGACACAACCCGCTCTATCAATGGAAAAACGGATAAACAAAATGTGATACAAACATACAATGGGTTTTATTCAGCCTTAAAAAGGAAGAAAATCCTGTTACATGTCACAGTGTGGATGAACTTTAAGGGCATTATACTAAACAAAATAAGGTAATCACGAAAGGACAAATTCTGCTCAGTTCCACTGTGTGAAGTAACTCACATAGTCAAATTCACAGAAATCGAAAGTAGAATTATAGTTTCCAGGGGCCGGAGAGGGAAACAAAGAAAAGCTATTACTCCATCGGTATAGAGCTTCCAACTTGTAAGATGATGCTGTTTCACAACAATGTAAATGTACTTAACAATATTAAACTGTACACTTGAAAATGTTTAAGATGGTAAACTTTATGTTTTTTTAATCACAATAGAAAAAAATCATTTGCTACTTAAGTCCTCAAAATTATTGTGCTGTTTTTGTATGAAACTTTAATTTTTTAATTTTTAATTTTTTTTAACTTGAGAGAGAATGGGAGTGGGGGGCCGGGAGGAGCAGAAAGAGAGGAAGAGGCAGATTCCATACTGAGCAGGAAGCCTGATGTGGGGCTCAGTCCCAGGACCCTGAGATCATGACCCAAGCTGAAGGCAGACACTTAACAGACTGAACCACCCAGGTATCCCTGTATTAAACTTTTAGAATTTGTGTGTGTGTGTGTGCATGTATGTGTGTGTGTGTTAGGTTGCAGAAAAATATATGTTTGTGCTTGGGTCTGCATTAACCTCACTTATCTACACATCACCTTTGTGAATGGAAGGCTGTCGTATGGAAGAAGCAGCTAGCCTGAACAAGGGGCTTTGACACTTGCTTCATCATTGTTTATCACACTTGTGTTATCAATATCTGCATGTTGTAAAATGTCACTTTATAGTAGCTTTCTTTTTCTTTTCTTTTTTTTTAATAGTAGCTTTCCAAAAAAATGAGATCTTATTATAGGACTCCTTTTACCCCATCCTTATGTGAGTCCCAAGGCACTTTTCTAGCATAAACTTTTGTAGTTTTATACATTTACATGAAGTTCAGGCCCAATTCCTCTTTTATTTCCAGATAGAAATTGATTGAACTTTATCAAGACTTATTATGTGGCCTGATAAGTGATCAAATTTTGTAAATGTTCCATTTGGGATTTAAAAAAGTATTTATCCTATTTTTGTATGTGTGTAACTACATATGTACATACATATCCATATTATTCACATTCATTTTACATATATTCATTAGAATAAGCTTTTATATTTTTCAATTAAAAAGGGATTTGTAGACCCAATACATTTTAATTATTAAATTTAATATATTCAAGAGATGAAAGTTAAATAATATATTTGATATATAGGGTTGCCTCCTATTTTATATGGATTAAACTAACTACAATTAAATGACTTGACAAGTCATTAGTGTTTAATATTTCATTATTTCACTGTTGCGTAATCTTTACTATAGGTATTAAATAACATAACACATGAAGTGAATATTTAATCACTAACTTCTATATGGGGTAACAAGTACTGAGTTAGAGCGTGTAATTCTCAATGTGCTTAACTTTAGAAGACTTGTGTACTCACTTTTATAATTACTTATTTTTTATTTTAAATTCAATCTTATTTTTGCTTTTTGGAACTTTACTGCTACAGTTATCTGTATTCTGTGTAAACACTAGTGAGATACTCTTCATTGTCCCAAACTGGTTCACTTTACATGACCTGAACTTGAGAAGATAATGTTTCTCAGGTTTCAAGGCAACATGCTAAATACGGGAGCACCTCCTGGTGAAGGATGATACTGCCTTGCAGACTGGTTCTATTGGATCTTGTCATTTAGACCAAGTTAGAGGGCATGAGGATTATGAAGCCTTTAAATGTGTAATCAAGGGAATCCCGGTGTCAGAAAAATGCTAATTGCTTAAATGTTGCAACAGAGTGGTTGTAGGCATGAAATAACAAGAGTTGAGAAGATACTACAAAACAAAGATGCATTTAGACAGGACCACAACATCTAACGGGCATACAGTTGTTTAGTACTGGCATACTAAAACGTTTCATGAGGACTGAGACGGGGTCTGTGCTGTTCACCTAGAATCCCTAACACAGTACATGGTGCCTTGAATGCATCAATAAATATTTACTAAATGAATGAATGTTAACCAGTTTGGACATTTATTCCTCAAAACATTTGAAAAGTTGCCTTTGGTTCTTCTCCCATATGACTGCATCCTACATTTGTAATAAAAACAATGAAAATATAACTTCTGAGGCATTTCCTATTTAGATGAAAAAAAATGCATGTTTGGTTAATCAGAAACTTTGAGCCAGTGAAAAATATACTTATAACTTTAGAGTTTAAAAGTTATAATGAAAATTGACCTAAACTAATTAAAAGGAAAGTGATAGGGAGTTGCATAGACTTCGTAATCAAATGTTGCTAGCTTCTGATTTCAGTTCTACAGTTTAATAGCTGTATGAGGTTGGATGAATTACTTAACTTTTCTGTCCTCACCTTCCTCTTTTATTAAATTACAGTTTAGTGAAGATGTGGTGAGTCAAGTATATGCAATGCTTTGTGCCTTCTTGGTAAATAATACATAGTAGCTATCGACTTTTTCCTCTCAAGGTACTCATTTTCCTAAGTTTTACTGGACAGTAAACTTCTTTGGACAAGGACCATATTTTATTTATTTGTAAAACCTAGCACAGTGCCTGGCATAGGCTGGTACTTAATAAGTAAGTGTGTGTTGAATTAATAAAGAAAATAAATGTTTAAGCAACTATTTGGGAACTATTGTTCATAGTACTACATAAGATTGCATATCGTATGTGCTATGGTGAGTGCTACGAAATGTGTAAGCCTGATGATTCACAGACCTGGACCTCTGGGGCAAATAATACATTATATGTTAATAAAAATAATTTAAAAATATTTACCTAAAAAAAGATTGCATATTGTACAGCTTGTAAGTGAGATGTCTGTAGACACATAGCCAACAGTCATTTAAAATATAAAAATAGGACATTTTCTACCCCTGGAACAATTTGTAATTCCTTTGATTAATCAAATGGTTTTGATGAGGATTTAAGGAATTCACAAGAAATGTTGCCTTCAAGTAACTGCTCATTGGAAAGAGACTATACTATAGAGTAGTCACACACAGCCACATTCTAGTTTAGCTATATAGTAACTTTTACCCTTAGGACATTTTTCTCACTTGCTTTCATTAACACAGGCCCTGTGTTTAAGTGTAGATAACTAGTTTTGGAAATTTCACGATAAAATCTGTAAAGCACTCTAGTAATTGGTAGTCAAGAAAGGCACCGACAATGGAAGAAGGGATTTGCTTTTAATAAAAATATTTTATACATCCATCTGAAAGTTCTCATGTCGCAAACATGACAAGTACAGCTCTAAAACATATTTCACATACCTAAAGGTATATCAGCAGAAATGTCAATACCCTGGGTTATATGAAAGTACTTTACATTTCTAAATGAGAATACTATTTGCCCATAAAGTAATTCTATCAAAGACATCTCCTAATCAATAATTTAATAATCATTACCATTTTCTGCACATCTCAGAAGTGTGTAACATTCTCCAGGTCTAGGTTCCAGTAAGTAACAAATTTTTCTGGGCTATGGAATCAAAAAATTGTTCCAAACAACTTTAATAGGCTAAGCCTATTGCCAATTATGAAATTATACTTGGGACAAAGGTCTCAAATAAAAAACTAACATATTCACTTATTCCTTTACTGACAGAGCAAAATTTGACACAAAACTCAAATTATTATCAAGAAAACCATTCCTTTTGTAACAAATATAAACCTGCTTTAAATATCAGGATGTATCATTTTCCTTGAGATTCCTTGAGAGGGATTTTCTTAAACATTGTCATGTATACAAGAACGCACACTATTTTAGACTCATGCTTGGCCTAACAATACATGCTGAAGAAATAAAATGCAACATTTTCATAGAATGCAACTTATTTTTCAAGTTCAGAAGTTAGCCAAAGAGTGCCCATTTACAAATCTAAGTTCCATTAAACTTATAGCTTTCTTTGACAAAACACCCAAATCCTAGAAGTCAAAAATTTGGGCAAATAGATAACATGGTAAAAGTACTTTGGAAAATGGAAATATTTTCTTTTTCCTTTCCTCATCTACCCTCTTTAGTTTCTCAGTTTTGTTCACCTTTTTTCATAAAATACAACTACAAGAATAGTAAAATATGGTATACTCATTGGACCATTTTGGAAATAGTTAAATGGTACATCAGTACAAATTCAAATCACAGATATCTCCCCTCCAAATTAGAGGATATTGGTCCTTGATGAAAATTCAGAAAATAGGCACAAAAAAGCTCATGTAAAACATGTTTTTCTTAGAACTGTAACATTTAAATTACAGTGTGTACAGTTTTAGTACAGAATTGTAAACATTCTTAAATCCCGTACATTGTAATGAATCCTACTCACTTCAGCTCATTGGTAGGATGTATCAAATAAGGGTTAATCACAAATCTAATATTTGTTTTGGCATTCGTTTCTAGGTTTCAAAACACAATATATCAAGTCCTAAATGCTTTCTTTTTCAAATTGTGAAAATTAAGGCATGGAAGTTATGCACATGTTTCAAATGAGGACTTTTCATTTTCTTTTTGTACCTTGAAAAGTTAACGTAAGATGCTTGCCTCACGCTGTTCCCTACAGCAGTATAAACTGAGTAACTGCTAATATAGAAATTAAGATCAATGGATCATTGTTTTCATGTTTAAGTTTTGGCTCCATGCATTTTTTCAAACAGGGGATACCCATTTCACTTTTCTAACAGGAAGAAGCAGTAACTGACAAAAGAATATGAGTACCTAGAGATACTAACAGAAAAACCTAGACAGATGTACTGATCAGGATTTTATCCTGCATTCCTTCACTTGAGATGGTTACATTTATTGATAACTAACAATGTCTTAATTAGCACGGCAGAGTTGAAAATGTGAAAATGTCATGCTGTTCAACTACAGTCATCATGAATGAATGACTTCTAGGTCCTCTACACTTGAGAAAGTTTGGGAATCACTGACTTAGCATTGATTATGGTTGTGTCTAAATATGTAAATAAAACCCCAAACCACTAACAACTAATAATTCTCATTTTTCCTGGCCTATCAACATGGTGGCATAGGCAATATAGGAGATTAAAATGCAGTTCTGGCTTGTGTACTTCCAACGTCAGGGCACATGAATAGGTAAGATTTATTTTATATGGACTGTTCCATGCAGATTCTTTCTCATTATGTTCAATAAATACTAAATTTACCTATAACACTATGAATTTCCCTTCTGATTGCTAGCTGTAGAGGTATGTTAATATTCAATATGAGTGCATTGTTGCTGAAAATTTTGCTTTCTTGGCTCTTTTTAAATCAAAGCCCAATGACCTTTCTTTCCACTTTGTATTTAATTTCCACTTCTTGTAATCAATAACCAAATAATAATACCACTAACATTACCAAATTTATTTTTTTTCAACATCTCATCTAAGTTTTATTGATATCATAGCCCAGTTAGATTTCAAGGATGATAGTGGTAAGTGGAAATAGAACTGGATAAGGAATCCGAACTTCATTTGATCTTGGATGTTCCCTAAATAAACTGCATAATAAAGGTAAGTCTGAGTGTTAATTTTCTCAAAAGTGAACGAGGTAAATAATAGTTGCCTCAAACACTGTTACAAGAATTAAAATGAAATGATATAAACAAGGATTGTAAATTATAAAGTGCTATTTCATTGCATTTTATTACTACTGTGATTTTGAGAATCTCTATATTCTCTTACAGCACTGCTATTTAAAAATGTGATGGATTCCTCCTTTGAGCACAAAACCAAGCTGAGTATTTATGGACAGAAGTTGCAGTAGATAATGCTGCCGAGCAAAGTAATAGGCTAAGACATACATTGTTGGGATATTCCTTTTCTGTATTGGCAATTCTCTTATTAAAATGAACGAGTTTATTAACGAATATGTAAGATTCTCATTAAAACTAATTTGTCATGTGCCCATAGTAAGATGCTCAAAATCTAAAATTTAAGAATATGGCATTTTATACATGTAAAGCCATGCTTCTTTCTTTCAACCACTGCCATTAAATAATTTTTTCATATTGAAATTATTTATCAGACTGTCAGCTATTTTGTATACAGGGTTTAGTTGGCGAGTAATGATGAACATGAATTCTACCTATTAAACTAATAACCATAAATGGACTGAAACATTACTCAAATTTCTAATTTTATGCACCTGTTTCAAACCATATGCTGTTCTTAAGTTGTTCCATTCTCAAGATATCTCCCATGTTTGTTAAGCACCTCAGACACATCACATACACATAGTAAATCTGGTATTCTTCATAAATTCACCCAGAAAATCCTGTTTGACAGGGTGAATTAGACTTTTGCTAGGAATTAGTATAAGCCAAAATGACTAATCTCACATAATGCATTTGTTTATTTTCTTCTGAAAAGTCAGATCATGTATTTCCTTGATGCTAAAGTTTTATAAAACATTTCTTTCTTCTTCTTTTTTCTCCGTGCTTAGCTTAAACACAATGCATGCACTGTAACAGACTGAGTCTTCAGCTAAAAATTAACTTTTAAAACATGTCAAAACAAATTAGGATGTCTCATCTTTGTCTTTTACTGTTTTCAGCACTGAGTCTTCTCCCAAAATTTTACATAGTTCATTGAGTCTCTGCTGCATTTTGGGAATTCCAGCTAGCTGAGATTCTAGCCTTTGTTTTTCTTCACTCAGTGTTAAGCGGATAGCAGTATCCAATTGTTCAAAGCGCCAACCTCCTTCGCCATCAAACTGTAATAAATGAGTGTGGTATTTCCTGCATAATTAAAAATGAAATAATATTATTAGCAATAATTGTGAAAAGCCATTTTAGGTTTATCATTCCAGTTGATATTCAAAGGCAAATTTTAAGTAAGGTGCCTATTTTACATTTGATTTTCAAGAATCCCTTAAGAGGTTGGGGCGCCTGGGTGGCTCAGTGGGTTAAGCTGCTGCCTTCGGCTCAGGTCATGATCTCGGGGTCCTGGGATCGAGTCCCGCATCGGGCTCTCTGCTCAGTGGGGAGCCTGCTTCCTCCTCTCTCTCTCTCAGCCTGCCTCTCTGCCTACTTGTGATCTCTCTCTGTAAAATAAATAAATAAAATCTTTAAAAAAAAAAAAAAGAATCCCTTAAGAGGTTGAATATTGTGATTTTTTTTTTAACCCCAGAAGTCATTGATCTCTTGGAAATTCTATTGCTTATCTTAAATTTCTTTTATATCCTGAATATATATGAATTGCTAAGGAAGTCATGCTATTTGTATCTAATTAATTTATCTTCAAACCCAGTATGACTCCTGAGTAAATAACAAAGCTTAGTTAGAATGGGAATATGGAAAGGAAGCTGAGGAAAGAAAGTAAAAATTTTAAAGGTTATACGGGGGGGGGGGGGCTAATAAAAATAAAGAAAATTCAAGGGTGCCTGGGTGGGTCAGGCAGTTGAGCGTCAGACTCTTGATCTAAGCTTGGGTCTTGATCTCAGGGTTGTGAGTAATATGCTGGGTGTGGAGCATATTTAAAAAAAAAAAAAGTTTTAAAACACTTTAAAAAAATTTACTCTTCGATAAAAATCTTTTAAAGATACTTCCATGCTTTCTTATAATGTAATTTTCTTTCTCATGGCTCTGATTCATAATTAGAAACTTCAGGGAAGCATAGAGATAATTTTTTTTTTTTTTAGAGATAATTTTATTGATGAGACAGGAGACAGTCCATCTTGTCCTAAGGAGAGGCTAAAGTCACTCTGGTTTCGGGGATTTGTGGGGGATGCATGGAGACAATAATGCTAGCAGAGTTGGCCCTGCATGGCTGAGCCCCTCCATCTTGTCACTATGCTGAAGTGGCCCATGTTCTTATGTGTCCCCAGTTTTCCTATCTTTTCCTTATAGTTTTTCCTGCTTCTTGATCCCTTTTAAGCTCTCATCTGTCATTATTTACTATGATCAGTGGGTTTATTTCAAGTAGACTTACCTCGTTTTTTACACTGGAGATATAATTCACATACCATAAACTCCTTCTTTTCAGTGAAAAATTTTTAGTTGATTCACTAGCTCATGTAGCCACACTACTGTCCAATTCCAGAATATTTTCATTATCCCGAAAAGAAACCCCATACCTATTAGCAGCCCCATCCCCTGCTCAGTCCCTGCCAACCATCAGTTTCCTTTCTCTCTCTCTGGATTTGTCTATTCTAGGCATTTCATATACATATAATCATATAGTATGTGACTTTTTGTAACTAACTTCTTTCACTTAAAATTATTTCAAAGTTCATCTAGTATGTATTTACTAATACATGCCTTTATTTTAATGGCTGCCTTTATGGCTTTTATGCCTTTTATGGCTGCTTAAAGTACTGTCTTTATTTTTATGGCTGAATAATATTCCACTGCATGATCTTACACACTTTGTTTATCTCTTCATTGACTGAAGGACCTCTGGTTTCATCTTATTCTGATTGGATAGATCATGCTGTAAGAGGAGGACATTACCTTGTAATAAACTGTGTCTAAAAGGCTAAAAATCACTCTCAAGTTGAAAGTTCATGTGTTTGATAACATATGACAGAGATTAATGATCTTGTTTTTAAAATTCTTGGACTTTCTTAACGTATTACAACTGGGAGTAATTTTAGAATGCAATAGTTCTGATCTTGGGCAACTTCTATCTTCAATGTGTAATGAAGGTTTGGCTCGTCACTCCAGTCCCACAACATTATTTGATTTCTACATGGGAGGAAGAAAATGTATGGGTGTTTCATGACCTGAGATTCAAAGGTATGTTCTATACAATGGGCTATAATAATATTTCAGGGTTTGACTTAGAGGATTTTCAAGGAAGATACTATATTAACTGAGGCTCATTGGAAATAATCTGTAGGCTTCCTGTATTAATAGGATCAAGCTTAGGAAAGTGGTAGGTATAAAGCTATAACTCTTTTTTTAAAAAAAATTTAATTAACACATAATGTATTATTTTCCCCAGGGGTATAATTCTATCCAAGAATCAAATAATTTAATAAGCGTCTGTAACTTCTGACCTCTCTGTATACTGATGATTGATTTTAATCTTTAAATCCACAATTACCGCTTTGTTGTCATAGGGAAAATATATTTTTTTCTCTCTATGGAAATCTTTTCAGGAAAAATAAGAATTTCATCTAGGGAGAAAGCCAAATAAGAAATGATAGATGTGTTGAATGTACAATGTCTAAATTAATTTGTAATGCAGAAGTGACATGATTTTTAGTTTTAGGGGAAAATGTACTCTAAATAGCTACAATTAAGAACACATTTCTCTTGTTAAAAGGCAGAAAATTACAGATTTTGTTACTTGCTTTAAAAATTTGCTTTAGAAATTGGTTCTCTCTACATCTATTAGAATGGCCAAAAATCCAGTACACTGATAACACCAAATGCCAACAAGGCTGTGGAGCAACAGAAACACTCATTCGTTACCGGTGGGAATTGCAAAAAGGTACAGTCACTAGGGTAGACAATTTCACAGTTTCTTACAAAACTAAACACGCTCTTACCATATGATCCAGCAATGGCACTCCTTGATATTTATCCAAAGGAGCTGAGAAAACCTGTGTCTACCTAAAAACATTTATAGGAATGTTTCTAGGAGGTTTATTTATAAATTGCCCAAATTGGAAGCAACCAAGATGTCCTTCAGTAGGTGAATGGATAAACTATTTATATCCAAACAATGGAATATGATTCAGTGCTAAAAAGAAATGAGCTAAGAAAAGACGTGGAGAAAATTTAAGTGACTATCACTAAAGTGAAGAAGCCAAACTGAAAAGCCTACATACTATATGATTCCAGCTATATGACATTCTGAAAAAAGGCAAAACCAGGGAGATATTAAAGATAGTGGTTTCTAGGGCTTGAGGGAAGAGAGGAATGAATAGGAAGAGCATAGAGAATTTTTAGAACAGTAAAAATACTCTGTACAATACTATAATGATGGATATATGCAACTATTAATTTGTCTAAGCCCCTAGATTGTATACTACCAAGAGTGAACCCTAATGTAAATTGTGGACCTTGGGTCATAATGATGGGTCAATGTAGGTTCATCAGTCATAACAAATGTATGACTCCAGTGGACAATGTTGATAATACAGTTATGCATGTTGTGGGGGCACAGCATATGGGATATTTCTGTTCCTTCCTCTCAATATTTCTGTGACCATAAAACTGCTATAAATAAAATCACAACAACAACATAAAACTGCTATAAATTAAAAACACAACAACAACAACAAAAACCTATTTGCTCCTTATGAGAAAAAAAAAAAATGGCTGAATATATTTTCAGTGGCTCTTTAGGTTACTTGAATAAGGAACTGAATGACAGAATAGCATAGTAAATCTATTGACAAAGTCAGAAAAGCTCCAGAACTAAGACTAGGTCCATGTTATCCAAACATGTGATCAATTAGGAAGCATGTTTGGAAATGACAAGTCCATACCAGAAAGGGCTCAAGAGTTCTTCTGGTGTGATTCTATGTTGTCACTGATTTGGGGATTTATAGACCAATGTAATGTGTTGTAAAGATCCAGTTCCTCTTGATTTTCTCCAGGGAAAAGTCAGAGGAATCACACTCACTGCCATGTACTCATCCTGGACTATATCCAGACTGCTTCTGAAGAGATTAGTAAATCAGGCTCTTATCACTTCATATGCCAATTAGTTCTTAATGACAGAGAGACAAACTCCATAGTTCTATAGAAAAGGTCACTTCATGAAATGCTCTATTTTCAGGTCACCTCTCTGCGGGAAAAAATTATGAAAAATTCGAATGTTTAAGTAAAGAGTAAAAATAGATTACTATCTACTCAACAGAAGTAGAACATAGAATCAAAGAATGCTAAACAATGAAAGCCTGATCTGAACTGCATACTCAGTTAACTCATAGTTTTAAAGTAAACATTCCCTATACAGTGAAAAGTCTAGAATGGCTTCCAGGACTAACTCCAATAAAGCTTGTTACTCAGCCTTGGTTTGAAATCATGTACATGACGAGAGCTTTGGCATTGTATGTGATTAGCCACCTGCTATGGAGAGAAAGAAGTCTTTTCTGTCCCTTGGGAAAGACGAGACTAATGTGTACAGAGTCCACTGTAGTTACTAATATATCAAAAGAAAAGATTTTGATTGAAAGAACAGAAATATCCAAGTAGACGAGTGTACTATGAATGAACAAGTGTTTTTATGGCTTACATATACAGTGCATTTTGAGTTCCTTATAATAAGTAGAGCAGCATACTATAGTATAGAGTGTGTGATCATGGAAGTTACTTCATTTTTCTAATTCTCAGTTTCTTCATCTGTAAGGGTCTAATTAGACTATACTCTATACTCAATATAGAGTTGTTATGATACTTAAATAAAATGAACCTGGAACAGAATAGGTGCTAAATCTGCAATAGCAACTATTATTATGTGATGAATCAGTAGAAAAGTAGGGGAATGGTAAAAAGTGTTGTTTTTTTTTTTTAAATAGGGGGAATCCCATTGAGTTTAATGAGCTGCTATTTAGAAAATATTTTCATTCATTTTTCCTTAAAACAAAACTCCTCCTCTAGAAAAGTTTTTCCCCTGTGTTTTCTCCAACTTAATCATTTGGGAGAATATTAAATTGTGGAATTTTTTTCCTGGATTTTGGAAAAAGGGCTAAAAAGATGATATAAAATTACAGAAATATATTTTTCCCAGTACATGCTATACATTATGAATATTTTCAGTTAAAAATATCACTCAATTTTTCAATTTATTTTCAGAATTATTGGAATGTGATAACCATTTTCAAATAGCACATTAATCTTACAATGTTAGGTTTTAGGGTATCTACACTACCAGTGAGCAATTTAACAGAAATATAGGTAGAAAATAAGTGAAATAGTCTATGCTCTATAGTGAAAGTTTAGGCAGAGTTATTCTCTGAGAAATATAAAGAAAAGCCGTCTATTGCAAATTAACATTGAGAACACTCACCACAGAGAAGGCCTATGTGTTATAGATAGTAAGGAAATCCCAGCACCTTTTGCAGCCTGAAATATCTTTCCTTCGACATCAATGCTGACAGCACTGGTACATTCATCCAGCAATGCATATTTTGGTCTCGAAAAAAATAAACACAAATAAATGAATGATTTTCCTATTTGAATTATAAATCTTTACATGGACAATATGAGTTGTAATGTTAACTTCATTAATTTGTTTTTTTAAGTACGCTCTATACCCAACATGGGGGCTTACCCAACATAGGGGCTTGAACTCACAACCCCCAAGATCAGGAGTCACATCCTCTACCAACTGAGCCAGCGAGGTACCCTGCAATGTTAACTTTAAAGGAGCAAAAGAATATATGACATTATTAAAGGTGATAAATGATAAAGCAAAAGAGTAGTCATCTTCCCTCTTTGGATTAGAATATTACATTCTTTTTAAATTTTAAATAGATTTCTGGATGCCTGTTCACTATACAATAGGCTTTATTGTTATGCAGATGAGTGAATCATGGGTGTGAGACATAAGAAAGATGAGGCAGGTCACTGAGTGCATTTTCTCACAGAAGGCAAGTTCATTCCTGGTGACAGGTTCTGACTAATTGCATGAAAAATACATTACAGTAGCTAATTATCAAACAGGCCAAAAGCCCTGTTAGCAAAGATTTATTGAGAAGATAAGTTTACCAACCATGTAAGTACCAGAGCATGATTAATGGAATTACACTGCTACAAGATTCTGCAAAAATGGTATGCCTAATCTGACAAATGCAGAGTAGGCATTTAACCTGGTAACACTGAGACCCTGCTTTGCAATCAAATTCTTTTTTTCTTTTTTTAAGATTTTATTTATTTATTTGACAGAGAGAGAAATCACAAGTAGGCAGAGAGGCAGGCAGAGAGAGAGAGAGGGAAGCAGGCTCCCCGCTGAGCAGAGAGCCTGATGCGGGGCTGGATCCCAGGACCCGGAGATCCCGACCTGAGCTGAAGGCAGAGGCTTAACCCACTGAGCCACCCAGGCACCCCTGCAATCAAATTCTTAAGGGAAAAAAAAAATCAATAAATATTTTTCTGATTATACTCAGTAAGTTTTTTTTTTTAGCTTGATTTTTACTTTGGAAATGACTATCTACTACAGTCACAGGCACCATTTCCTTCTGTTTATTTTCTTTCTTTCCTCTCAACCCCTCTTGCTCTTATCTTTCTTTTTTCTTTTCCCTGTCTTCCTTCAAGCCTATCTGGACTTTAGGTACATATTTGGTACTCAGCAACGTGACTAGCTTTGTTAATGGGACCAAAGGTCAGCTCATGCACTGTCATTCAGTATTTATTTCAGAGCTGAAAATCAGTATCAAGTATTTACCAGTACAATTTCCTCCATGAAGATATTCTGATCTTTAAAAATAAATGACAATGAGAAGGTAAACATTAAAGCCAGTAATAATTTCTCCTTCAGCATACTTATTTAGCACTTTAAATTGTTTTTATAAGCTGGATTTGTTTACTAATAGGATCCTGTTACCTATTCCAGGGAGGATAGTCAAGGCGAGTAGACGCAGGAATCAAGGTAGCTTTAACACCCGCTTTGACTTTAGTAACTGCTCTCCATGCAAAGAACTGAAAGACCACTTGGAGAGTCCCCCTAGCATCAACAGAAATAGTTGTACTTGTTGGCTTTTGGTTACTGTTCTGTTTAAGTATTAAGCACTATTTTTTTGTCTCAGATTTGGTTACGGTTTTGTGTATAATTTTTTTAAGTAGAAAAAAGGGAGAAGAAAGAAAGAATAAAAGAGAACAATTTGGGATAAATATTTCCTTTTCTGTGTAAATCTCTTTTTAGCAATTTAGTTATTTTTTTTACTGTGTCATTTTTCAGAGTGCTTTGAGCTAAACAGAGAAGAGATGGCATCTTAGAATTAGAAATAAAGTATATATCTTACACTCAGTGGTCATGGTAATTCTTAGGCTAGCAGATGCAAGATAGATTCCATAGTTTTGTTATCTTGGCAGAACTGGTGTGAGTGCGTGCACGCGCGTGTGTGTGTGTTTGTACTTAAGCAATAGCTGGAATCTGGGCTGACATAACTAAATAAAACACTAGAGAATATTGTTTTTCTGATTTTCCTTTCTTTTTCTTTTGGTGTAACATCAGAAGAGGAATCTTTGTGAAGGACCTAATCTATTCCTCTTAGGACAGAACTTTTCTGATCATTCATTAAACATTAAAATTAAAATCCTCTCAAAAAGAGTATACTACTATGACACTTAATAATCCCTGCCAAAATTCTCCATTTTAGCTAGTTTAGGTCTTTCATACTGCAATTCAAATCTTCTTGCTAATCCTTTGAGGATGAGGAAAGGCAGTTCCTCATTATTTTACTTTTCTCTCACTGGGTTTAAAATTTCTATTTCATTTTGATTTCCCTCAACAGATTCTGCTTTTCAACAACTTGCTCATCTCCATGGATCTTTCCATAGGTCACTAAATTTTCTTTCTATTGGTATGCTTGAAACTTGATGTTCATTTAGTCTCACATTGTATCCAAAATATTTTAAATACCAAGTATCGACTATTTATTTCCAGTTACAAGTACTTAAAAATCTCTTTGGGTTGAGATTAATGCCTCTTGCTCTTTGTTACAGGGTTTATTTTATTAACACACCAACACAGTGGGAAATTTATGGTCACATTTTACATCCCATCATATTATATTTCACCAAGTATGCTGGTGATCATATTACTGAATATTTACGGACAAGGCTCAAACAGATTCATGGTGATAGTGGGTAACAGCTGGTCATAAATGTCAAAGAGTTTACTCTTTGAATTTACTCTTGAATCTCACCACATCATCTAAGAAAGGGGCATTCTAACATACATTGCACTAAAAATTCTGAGGTAGCAAATTCTGGTTTGTAATTTTTTAGCTCGCCATACTCTTTTTAAAAAAGTTTTTATTTAAATTCTAATTAGGTAACCTATAGTATGATATTAGTTTCAGGTATACAATGTAGTGATTCAACACACACAACTCCTGTTGATCATCACAATAAATGCTTCTTAATCCCCTTCACCTATTTCACCCATCCCCCCACCCAACTCCTCTGGTAACCATCACTTCGTTTTCTGTAGTTAAGAGTCAGTTTCTTGGTTTGCCTCTTCCTCTTTTTTTTCTTTTTTTCCCTTTGATCATCTGTTTTGTTTCTTTTATTGTTATTATTTAAATTTAGTTAGTCAACGTATAGTACATCGATAGTTTCAGATATAGAGTTCAGTTACCAATCAGCTACATATAACACCCAGTGCTCATCACACCATGTGCCCTCCTTAATGCCAGCACCCAGTGTTTTGTTTCTTAAATTCCACATGAGTGAAATCATATGATACTTGTCTTTCTCTGACTGACTTATTTTGCTTAGCATAATACTCTCTAGCCCCATCCATGTCAATGCAAATTAGCTTGCTATATTTTTGAGCTAACCATGCACATTATTATAAATACCATGTTTTTTTTTTCGTTTTCTTTAGATTTTTTATGTAAATTCAATCTAGTTAACATATAGTGTATTATTAGTTTTGGGGTAGAACTTAGTGATACATCAGTTGTACAGAACACCCAGTGCTCATTCCATCAAATGCCCTCCAAAATGCCCATCACCCATTCCTCTCCCCCCACATCCCCTCTAGCAACCTCACTTTGTTCTCTATAGTTGAGAGTCTCTTATGGTTTGCCTCCCTCTCTGTTTTTTATCTTATTTTATTTTTCCTTCCCTTCCCCATGTTCATCTGTTTTGTTTCTTAAATTCCAAAACACCATGTTATTAACACAATATATTTTCTCATTAAAAAAACTCTAGCCAGACACCTACAGGCCCAAAATAGTCACTTGTGCTAGGTCCATGTCACCAAACTGGGGCTTACTATCTAACTTGACTGCTGGTTAAACCTTCCCCAGGAATGTAATCTGAACTGGTCAGTCTAGATTTTCTTGGTCAACATTGGTGAGGTAATCAACCTAGTAAGACCCTTTAGACTCTCAATAGGAGGTGAATTTGTTCATGACTTCCTTGTCCTGCTTTTAAAAACTATTCTCTTTCTGTATCCCTTTGGAGCTCCTCTCTACTTGCTAGATGAGCTGCTGTCTTATTCATAAATTGTTCAATAAAGCCAATTTTTTCTTTAAAATTTACCTGAATTTTTATTATTTAACATAGGTAATGAGATAATAGTTTTTTTTACTTATCTAAATTTTCTACCTTTATGAAATGAACGTATAATTATGTTTTAATAAAATTATTTAAATATGTTCCTTTTTCAAAGATAAATATCTTATATTCTTTTAAAAAGTCTAAAGTAGGGGCGCCTGGGTGGCTCAGTGGGTTAAGCCACTCCCTTCGGCTCAGGTCATGATCTCAGGGTCCTGGGATCGAGTCCCACATCGGGCTCTCTGCTTGGCAGGGAGCCTGCTTCTTCCTCTCTCTCTGCCTGCCTCTATGCATCTATGCCTCTATGCCTACTTGTGATCTCTGTCAAATAAATAAATAAAATCTTTTAATAAATAAATAAATAAAAAGTCTAAAGTAAAATGTAATTATGCTTTTAGCTCTAATTTCTAGTTTACAAGAAAAATTGGAGATTAAAGAAAGAGGTAAAAGATTCCATGAGGAAGTCAGAGGATCTAGAATGAGCACTTTTCTTATGGTACAACTAACTCCATTTCTTTTTTTTTCATATATATATATGAAAATATATATATATATATACATATATATATATATAAATTTAAATTCTTTGTTAACACATAGTGCAATATTGATTTCAGGAGTAGAATTCAGTGATTCATCATTCACATACAACATTCAGTTCATCATAACAAGTGATGATTCCCATCACCCATCTAGCTCATCTCCCATTCATTTCCCTCTATCAACCCTCAGTTTGTTCTCTATCTCTAACCCTATTTCTTTAGCAAGTCAATGACATACAAGATTGACAGCTGAGTGGTGGTGGTGGTGGGTCACAGAGTAGCAGAGACTTTAGTTTGAAAATGATTAAAAGATATAACAACAAAATTCAACGTGTTTGAACAAATCAACTATGAAAATATTTTTGAGACAACTAGTGAAACTTTTTGAATATGAGCCTGGTATTAGATGACTTCAATTTTTATCAGTTTTATTAGTTATGAATAGCTACATAATGGTAGCTATTATGTAAAACAATATTCCTATATTTTCTTGATGCCACAGTTTTTAGAGGAAAAATGCCATGGTATTTGGGATTTGCTTTAAAATACTTCAGAATTAAAAAAAAAATCAAAAAGTTAAACGTGGTAAAATGCTACACTTGGTGAATCAGTGTGGTGGGGACGTGGGATTCAACTTACAATTTTTTCTTTGATGGAGTTTTAATATTTTTTCCATAATAAAAGGTTTTTTTAAAGAAATGATAGCCAACTGATCACTAAGTGAGGGGTAACTAGCTGCTAAGTATTTAATGAGGCTTCCTTCACACACACACACACACACACACACACACACATCTATGGCTCCTTTTATCATTATCTTTTATTAAAGTTCACTATAAAAGTATTTCTGCTTCTATTGTAACTCCTTCAGAGTGTCACGTCTGCCCCAGTTTATAGCCATAAACGGTGCCATTTAGGCGTTCGTGTACATAACTCTAGTTCTTTTTTTCCCAACATGGTTTGTTAAAACTGAGTAATGTATTTCTTGTCTGCCTCCTGCTTTTCATACAACTCTGATTCTCATTGCCAGAGGCCTAAGATTAACAGAAAGAGACAGACAGAGACAGAGAGATCTTTTTTCAGAGAAGAATAGGACAAGTAAAAATATTTCAGAATAGCTTTAATATTTCTTACCAGCTTCTTGTGTTTGGTATCCTTGAACCTCAAAAGGCTATGAAGCTGGTTGCAGAGAGAAGTTTTATCAGGAGAAATTATTTCCTGTATCTCTCTTTTTCTGAGTCTATTAAGACCTGTGCTGGCTGGTTCCTTTTTGCATTAAGTAAGTGTCTGATTTTTAAGGAGGAGCTTAATAGGCTACTGACTGCTTGAAAAGTTAATTTAGTTTGAATTTAATAATTTAATTCAGAAGTAGTATTGAATGCCTACCTACTGTGTTCACCCCAGTAAAATAGTAGTTATGTATTCATCACATTTTAAAATTAGTAATAATCCTTTCAAACAGAGGATATATGTGAATTTAATTCTGTCATCCAACATTACTCAACCTAAAAAATAGGAAAAAGTACTGGGAGATTTCCAACACATGAAATGAAATAACAAGAATACTGACCTGTAAATTCTAAGCATTAGTTTTTCCTTTTTTCCTTTCTTTCTATTTTATTTGAGTATAATTGACACACACAGTTGTATAGTTTCAGGTATTCCACATAGTAATTGGACAAGTTTACACATTAGGCTATGTTCACACAAATGTAGCTGTGTCTGTCCCCAGACAACACTATTACAACGTCATTAACTATATTCCTCATGCCGTGCCTTTTTTCTGCAATTTATTCATTCCATAACTGGAAGCCTGTATCTCCCAGTCTCTTTCACTCATTTTGTCCATCCCTCCATCCCCCAGGAAGATCATTTTAAACTAAAGAGGAGGACATTGAATCTTGTCTAAAGATTTTTTTTATTTACAACGATGGCATACTTACCTATGATAAAACATGCGAGCCATGCCCATTCTTTGCTTTTCCCCTCCAGACAGAACATCTTTCCAGTCCATAACAGCATCCCATCCTTAAAAATATATAGCATACATTTTTACATATAACATATAACATATATTTTACCCTGGACAATTGATTCCTGGCAAGTTTAAGTTATTAACACCAAAGGACCTGGTATTTTATAGAACATATGCTTGGATACTAGAAAGCCTCATTTATAAGCATTTTGGTTTAGATTTCTTATTTTTAAAAAATTTTAAAAAGACTTTATTTATTCATGTGACAGAGATAGAGATAGTGAGAGAGGGCACAAAAGCAGGGAGAGTGGGAGAGGAAAAGCAGGCTTCCCCGCTCGGCAGGGAGCCAGATGCAGGTCTGGATCCCAGGGTCCCAGGATCATGACTGGAGCAGAAGGCGGACATTTAACAACTGAGCCACCCAGGCACCTCCAGATTTCGTATTTTTTAATGTTAATAATTCCTTGTGCTGATAAAACATGTCCTAAGAATATAAAATACAGACACTTTTAAAATTCGTTTCTGAATATCTCTAAAAAGTTGATATACCTATGCTTATTTTGGACAGTGGTAGGAGAAAAGCCAACAATTTATACAGGCCTATTGCAAAGCCTACAAATAGTAAGACAGAAACTAACTTAAATGGCTTCCATGTGCCTGGTACTTTATATGAGTATGTATAGATATATACACGCATACATGTTTATATAAATTATGCTTACATTTCTATAAACACACACTCACACACCCCACAAACCCCTCCAGGAATGGAATTATGAGACTTTTATTTTCTAAGTTACACATTTTTATAATATTTAAAAATTTGATGGTTTTTATTATTTTTATGGCTTATCTTTTTGGGGGGGCCTATGAGAGAGATGGCCATATCAAATATTATCTGTGAGAATATCAGAAAATAAAGCAGAGTAGGGAATGTCTGATATTCAGAGAGCAAAATGACTGCCAAAACTTGACATATACATTCAGTACAACAATTCCAAATCCCAAGTATTCAAGGCTTAGTTCTCCCATTTGGAAAAAATTCAGGCTCTTTGCCCTCCTCTTTATCCATCAGCTGAATTTTCACCTTTATTAAACTTTCTAAATAAACTTGGACAAAGGGAAAGAAAATAGGAAGTGTAGAGTCTTGTTGTTTTTGTGCACTAGGTTAAAAAGATTTTCCCTATTTCCTAATAATACTCCCCAGTGGGTACCACTGTTCCTTTTTTTTTTGGATAAACTTCCAGGAATTTTCTGTTCTTTTAAAAACATATCCTTACAGTTTTATATTAGGAAAAAAAAATCTCAAAATGTCATCTGATTTAAATAAAGTTCTTGCTTCTAGTGAAAACTGTTGAAATACAATTTCTCTCTGTAACTGAATTTTATAGCATTTATGAAACACAAGCAAGGATTTGAAAAATAAGTTCAGATTGCTACACAGTGGAGAAATAGTCCGGGCTTAATTTTTTTTTTTTTCCTGCCAACTGAGAAAGCACAAGAGAAAAGTATTTGGGTCAAAGGAAACTTTAGCTTTACATATTTAAATAAATCATGTCCTCTGTTCCACTCAACCCAAAAGTTTTAGTAGGCAATGTTGCTTGATCATAGAACATATAAATCAAAAGTCTGAGTTATAATTTCACCTCTGATGCTGATTTAGTGAGCTGAGCCAGCAAAGAAAACAGTTTTCCTGCTTCCTTGAGATGTAGGTATTGCTCTAGTTCATGTTAACATTTGTTAACACTTTTACTCTTGTCTATTATGTAACCTTGTGCATGGAATCAAAGGTAGTTTCTAATTCCATCTTTAAAGCAAAGCATTTCTCTAAGCAAAGTATTAGCTAGTTTAAATATAACTTCTGTAGGCTTCTTCTAAAGTAAGTGATGTCATTTCAAATTTAGGTGCTTTCAAGCTTTGCTTAAAAACATGATTAAGTGAGTAAAGAGTAGCCCCCTTGTTTTTGTTTTTGTTTTTGTTTTTATGTGTAAGGATATAACAGCTCTTATTAGTATCTAAGAAGCTAGAAGATAGCATAGCACAGTGGCATGGCCTAGTACAGAACACTGACTTTCAAGTGAGATCTGTATTTGAGTCCCTGTCATAACAATAGTAAGCCCCTGGGGAAGTTTCTAAACTTCTGAATTTCACCTGTGAAAGGGGTTATTAAAACCTACATCACGAGACAGTTATAAATGTTAACTAAGATGACAATGTACATTGCTTAATGTGTTTTGCAAGGTGAGCACTCAATAAGCCTAACAATTACTGTTACATTATTAAGGTTGGAACATTCTTCTAAAAAGTTCTTAAACTTCTTGATGATTTCTACAAGAATAGAATGGTCCATGTTTATTATAAATTTCTATTTAGGTGATTGGATTTCAAATTTACCCAAAATAATTTCCTCGAGATTAACATGCAGCATTTATTCTGCCCTGGTGTTTTAAAACTGGGAGGGAGAGGACCGTGTGAAAAAAAAAAGACAATCTGCTTTCCATATTTTCAGTATTTGTGACTCATGTTTAGAAATGTCACAAAAATAAACAGAATAACGTCTCTTGTCTGCCTCATTTCTGATTATAAGAATCAAATGAAATAATATATATGAAATATCCATATAAACTATCAAGTACCATCACAAAAAGACAAAATATCATAGTATTAATATTATGAGTAGTAATTTTACCATTAGCTACTAATTTGTGTGCATTTACTATGTGCCATTATTCTAAATGCTCTACAGAGAGTCTTTTTCAAGAAGTTTTTAATTCCAGTTAGTTAACATACAGTGTAATATTGGTTTCAGGTGTACAATATAGTGATTCAACATTTCCAT
Source organism: Mustela nigripes (assembly GCF_022355385.1). NCBI lineage: Eukaryota > Metazoa > Chordata > Mammalia > Carnivora > Mustelidae > Mustela > Mustela nigripes. Next base: position 75,674,469 of record NC_081562.1, read on the forward strand.
GCAACACTTGGTGCTCATCACAAGTGCACTCCTGAATCCAACCTCCCAAGCTCCTCCCCTGTGGTAACCATCAGTTTGTTCTCTATAATAAAGAGTCTGTTGCTTGGTTTCTCTCTCTCTCTTTTTCCCCTTTGCTCATTTGTTTTGTTTCCTAAATTCCACATATGAGTGAAATCATACGGTATTTGTCTTTCTCTGACTTATTTTGCTTAGCATAATACTCTCTAGCTCTGTCCATGTCATTGCAATTGGCAAGACTTGATTCCTTTTTATGGCTGAATAACATTCCATTATATGTATGTACACACACCACCTCTTCTTTACCCATTCATCAATAGATGCACACTTTGGGCAGCTGGCATATCTTGGATATTATAAATAAATAATGCTGCTATAAACATAGTGATGCATGTATCTTTTCACATTGGTGTTTTTTTAATTCATTGGGTAAATATCCAGTAGTGTGATTGCTGGGTCACAGGGGAGCTCTATTTTTAACTTTTTGAGGAAACTCCATACTGTTTTCCAGAGTGGCTGCACTGGTTTGGATTCCCACCAACAGTGCAAGAGGGTTTATTTCTCTCCACATCCTCACCAATGATTGTTTCTTGTGTTGATTTTAGCCATTCTGTGAGGTGTGAGGTATTACCTCCTGGTGGTTCTAATTTGCATTTCCCTGATGGTAAGTGATGATGAACATGTTTTTATATGTCTCTTGGTCATCTGATATCTTTTTTTGAGAAATATCTGTTCATGTCTTCTGCCCACAAAAGCTTTTTATTTTAATGTAGCCCCAGTAGTTTATTTTTGCTTTTATTTCCCTTGCCTCAGGAGACATATCTAGAAAAAATGTTGCGAAGGTTGGTGTCAAAGAGGTTATTACCTATGTTCTCTTCTAGGATTTTTATGGTTTCAGGTCTCACATATAGGTCTTTAATCCGTTTTGAATTTATTTTTGTGTATGGTGTAAGAAAGTGATTCCGTTTCATTCTTTTGTATGTTGCCGTCCAGTTTTCCCAACACCATTTTGAAGTGGCTGCCTTGTTTCCATTGGAGATTCTTTCCTGTGTTGTCAAAGATTAATTGACTGGGCGCCTGGGTGGCCCAGTTGGTTAAGTGACTGCCTTCGGCTCAGGTCATGATCCTGGAGTCCTGGCATGAAGTCCTGCATCGGGCTCCCTGTTCAGTGGGGAGTCTGCTTCTCCCTCTGACCCTCTCCCCTCTCATGCTCTCTCTCACTCTCTTTCTCTCTCTCAAGTAAATAAATAAAATCTTAAAAAAAAATTAATTGGCCATATAGTTGTGGGACTCTTTGGAGAGTATTATTAGTTGCTTAATCATAGGAAACAAACTGAGGATTGCCGGAGGGGAGGGGTGCTGGGGGATGAGATAACTTCATGATGAACTTTAAGGAGGGCACGTGATATAATGAGCACTGGGTGTTATACAAGATTGATGAATTACTGACCTCTACCTCTGAAACCAATAATATATTATATGTAAATCAATTGAATTTAAATAAACATTAATATTTTAAAAATTTGACTATTAGGAAATAATTCCTTTTTAGGTTCATATGTATAAGTGTTAATTCTACTTTTTCAAAAATATCTTATGCATAAATCACATACTATAGAAGTTTGTATTTTATCTGATTCTCTATGTGCTACTTGAAAGAGAAAAAAAAAAACATGTTGGTAAGACTGTGGGTCTGAAAATTAAAAAGTAGGGGCACCTGGGTGGCTCAGTGGGTTAAAGCCTCTGCCTTCAGCTCTGGTCCTGATCCCAGGGTCCTGGGATGGAGCCCTGCATTGGGCTCTCTGCTCAGCGGGAAGCCTGCCTCCCCCTCTCTCTCTGCCTGCCTCTCTGCCTACTTGTGATCTCTGTCTGTCAAATAAATAAATGAAATCCTTAAAAAAAAAAAAAAAAGAAAAGAAAAAACTAATTCTGTGATATCTACTTCTCAAATTATTAAGCTTAATATAAGCTGAGAACTTGACAGGATAATATTTCTGTCACAGACTTTACATACATCTAGACTGATGGTGGCCTCAGGGACAATTGTATACTCAAATATGAAGGAAAAACTGTTTTCAAATGCTAGTAGCAGACAATAAAAAGCCTAGTGTGCTGCAGGAAATTTAATCCAAGCAGAAAAGAGGATGTCAGTAATAGAAAAGCAATAAATGCTATAAAGTCTGTCTTCTGTATTTATGTTCTAATAGTAGCATATGTTCACATTAAACCATAGACTATTTACCCAAGTTTATTTTTTTGGAAACAAATGCATTTTAAAAGTGATAGACTTTACCTCCTTCTCTTTGAACTATGTGATAGAGGTGGACATTGTGTAGAATGCATTCCAGATCATGGTCTGTATAGCCTTTATCATGCATGTCATCCACGGAATCAGGATAGATGACTTGATCGCGAAGACTTCCAAGAGACATGTATGGCCTATAAAACACCAAGCACACAAGGAATCCTAGTACAAAGCCATCTTAGTTTACTCAGACCTCATGGTCTGAAAACTCCAGAGGAGACTATAAATATCATATGTCTAGGGTTACATTCATTACCTGGTGATGAGTATTTCTCTCTCAGGCATGATAGGATTACACTCTGATATGTTCACGTAAAAATTCATTGAGACATAGCCATGAGGAAAAAGTTGGATATTTTCAGTGCAAAAATACATACCTTGTTTCACTGTATTTTATAAACATTGTTTCTGCATTTCATCTAAAATTATTTGGTTTAAATATAAAATTTGAGGTTTTGATTCAGGGATGTGAAAAAGCAAAAACTTTTTGAAAACGCCATTAATGGGACACCTGGGTGGCTCAGTAGGTTGAGCACAGACTCTTGGTTTCAGCTCAGGTCATGATCTCATGGGCGGTGGGATTCACTGGCGTCAGGCTCTGGGCTCAGGGCAGAGTCTGCTTGTCTTTCTCCCTCCCTCTCTGCCCTTCCCCCCAACTTGTGTGTGGGACCATGCTTACACATGCTCTCTCTTTTGCTCTAGGACAAATAAATAAATAAATAAATAAAAACTTTAACAAATAAATAATTAAGATGCCATTAATAATAAAATTAATGCAAATTAAAACTACACTGAGGGGCACCTGGGTGGCTCAGTCGTTAAGCGTCTGCCTTCAGCTCAGCTCATGATACCAGGGTCCTGGAATCGAGCCCCATATCCGGCTCCCTGCTCAGCGGGAAGCCTGCTTCTCCCTCTCCCACTCCTCCTGCTTGTGTTCCCTCTCTCTCTGTCAAATAAATAAATAAATATCTTTAATAAAACTACACTGAGTTTCTTACTTTTCAAATTGGTAAAAGTTCAAAAACCTGACAATTCAGCTAGCAAATATAGAGAAACCAGTACTTTCATACATTCGTGAAAAATGCAAAAACCTTTTGGAGGGGATTTTGCAAAGCATCAAATATTTTGGCCTCTGACCCTCTTGCAATTAACTTTAAAGATATACTTCCAAAAATAACAATAGGAGTACATAAGATCCATTGCAGCATTATCTATAATCGCAAAATACTGAAAACAATCTAAGTGTCCATAAAGAGGAGACTGAATAAACAATAGCACTGACATTATGGAGCTGTAAAACAGGATGTGGATGTTCTCTGTAGAGTGATTTTCCATAATATACTTCTAAGTTGGAAAGTAAAGTGCAGAAGTAGATGTATAGCAGGGTTTCTGAACAGCATTATGGATGTATGGAACCAGTACTCCTTTGCAGGTGAGGGCTATCTTACATACTGTAAATGTTTAGCAGCATATCTAGTCTCCACCCACCAGATGCTAAAAGTGTCTACTACAGTAGACCCAATAAAAAGTCTCCAGATATCACCCCCTACAGGACAAAACCACCTCCATTTGAGAATCTCTAATATATAGTATACTATCTTTATGCAAAATGAAAGCGAAATAAGAAAGTGTACATTTACCTGTTATAAAAGGAAACACAGTAAACCAGAAATTAATGAAATTGGTTACCTATTGGAGATTGGAGGAACAAGGGAGAATGGATAGGGAAGGGAGTGACCTCTTTAAATATCCTTTCTATATGTTTTTACTTTTAGAATCATGTTATATGTTATTATTCAAAAAAAAACAACAAAAAACCAATAACCAGTGAGGGTAGGAACCTTAAATTAAATACAAACAGAGTAAATGAACTGAATGGTATATCAAATGAGTGACAACCACATAAAAGGGGGAGGAGATACTGGTCTAAATTACTTGAACCTGGCCACACAATTTCAGTTGAAGACCAGAAGAACCACAAAGAAATCTTAAACGTTATTTGGCAAGTTTCTTGTTGGTAATGATTCAGGAGTAGCAATTCTGAAACTATTTTACCTATGTTACAGGACTGACAGAAGAAGTAAACATCTTAATAATGTTAGGAATTAGTACGCTCCCTCTGAAGAAAGAATTTACAAACATGATGGGTGAGAAGGTAAGAAAAACTATAATATTTCATTTTAATTCGTATGTCAGTATGATTCATGCTTTTAAAAAAATCTATTTCCTTTTCTGTCTACACTCGGTGTATCCTGACATTATCCTCTGAGAAAGACCCAACATCATTTAGGCAGTGTTGTAGTGGGTTGAACTGTGTCCTAAACCACATGTACCTGTGGATGTGACCTTATGGGGGAGGGGGGGAGGTCTTTGCAGATCTAACTAAGCTAAGGATCTCCAGATGAGATCATCCTGTATTACAGAGATGGGCCCTAAGTCTAGTAAATGCCCTTATAAGAAGAGGAGAAAGGAAGGGAAGAAAGTCATGTGATGGCGGAGACAGAGATTGGAGTTACGCTGTCCCAGGGCAAGGAATGCCTGGCAGCAAGAGAAGCTGGAAGAGGCAAGAAAAGACTCTAGCCTAGAGCTTTTTAAAAAGTAAAGTCCTGCCAATACCTTGATTTTGAACTCCTGACTTCCAGAACTCTGAGAGAATACATTCTTGTTGTTTTAAACTACCAAGTTTTTGGTTACCCAGCAGATTTCGGAAAGACGTAGAACTTTTACACCAAAAAAAAAAAAAAAAAAAGGGCGTAACCTGAATCATAGCATCAGGAAACTGCCAGACAAATCTAACTTAAAGAACTTTCTTAAAATAACAACAGTTCTGCACTCTATGTATATCAATGTCATAAAAATAAAAATAAAATAAGAGAAGAGAAAATAAAAATAAGAGAAGCTGAGGAGGTAATACTAAAAGAAACGAGAGCAACATGACAACTAAAATGCAAATGAATTGAGAGAAAGAAATTATTATAAAGGATAGTATTATGATAATTGGCAATATTTAGATATAGAAAGTTGATGGGGCACTTGGGTGGCTAGTGGGTTGAGCGTCCGATACTTGGTTGTGACTCAGGTCATGATCTCATGGGTCGTGGGATCAAGTCCCAAGTGGGGCTCTGTGTTCAGTGGGTAGTCTGCTTCAGGATACTGTCCCTCCTCCCCCTCTCCCACTTCTCCGCATACACTCTTTCTTCCTCTTTCTAAAATAAATAAATCTTAAAAAATACATTTATAAAAAAATATGGAGAATTGTTGGGGGTCACTGACAGGACATGACTGCCATTTGACCATGAGCTAGACTGGGACAACTGGAGGCTCCTCACCCCCTCACATGTGCTTGGAGTGTATACTCTGACCGCCATTCCCATTGCTGGAAACTGTTTCCAAGGAAGCAGCCTTGAGAGAACATTGTGTTGTTGGGACCATCTGGACGCTAGATGTGACTGAACCCAGTTAAGGCCTCTCTACAAATTTAAGATTCTGGTGGGCAAGTGCAGAGATCCATTTACCTTGTAGCCAACCATGACAAGACTTATGTTAATGCCTCTGCTTCTCAAATCTGCCACCTATCAATCTGGAGTAGTCTCTTCCATCTTCTTTCACTCTCCGTGTACAGGGGCCAGTTTGTGAACCACCAAAATTATGTTTAGGTAAAAATATTAAAGCAGTGTTAATTTTCATGAATTTAACTATTATATTATGGTTATGCTAGAAAATATCTTTGCTCTTTGGAAATACATCCTAGTGTAGTTAGGGATGAAGATTTATGATTGCTGAAATTTACTTTAGAAGGCGGGGGTGGGAGAAAGGAGAGTAAGTTGAAGGTTTTAAATATAAATGTTTTTTTGTGGTCAATTGTCTACCTATTTTTCCATAATATGAAAATGATTCAGTTGAAGGACAGATAACATAAGATTATTTTACTACAGGCTTAACTAACATTTGAAAATAAAAATACTTATATTTTAATGATGCATATATACACTCATATAAAGATTTTCAATGGGATCTTTACAAACATGGGAATCCCTGGTCATATTTTAAAAATTAAGATATAGGAGTGCCTGGGTGGCTCAGAGGCTAAATATCCAACTCTTCATTTCAGCTGGGATCATGTTCTCAGGGTAATAGGATCAAGCTCCAAGTCAGGCTCCATGCTCAGCGGGGAGCTGCTTGAGATTCTCTCTCTTCCTCTGTCCCTCCTCTGCTCAGGTGCGCTCTCTCTCTCTCTCTATCAAATAAATGAATCTATTTTATTTTTTATTTTTATTTTTTTAAAGACTTCATTTATTTGAGAGAGAGAGAGTGGGCATGAGAGGGAGAAGTTCAGAGGGAGAAGCAGACTCCGCAGAGCTGGGAGCCTGATGTGGGACTCGATCCCGGTACTCCAGGATCATGACCTGAGCTGAAGGCAGTTGCTTAACCAACTGAGCCACCCAGGCACCCAAATGAATCTATTTTAAAAATTGAGATATAATTCCCATATCATAAAATTCACCCTTTTAAAGTGCACAATTCAGTAATGTTTAGTATATTCACAGGCTCATGTAACCATCACCATGATCTGATTCCAGAACATTTTCTTCACACTGAAAAGAAACTCTATATCTAATAGCCGACAGTCTATTCTTCCATTCTCCCAATCCCTGGCAACCACTAATCTACATTCTGTCTCCACGGATTTGCCTATTCTGGACATTTTGTATACACAAAATCATATAATACGTGGTCTTTTGTGACAGCCTTCTTTGTGTTAGCATAATGCTTTCACGTTCATTAACGTTGTAGCATGTAACTGTATTTCATTGCTTTTTATGGCTGAATAATATTCTACTGTATGAATATGCCGCATTTTGTTAATCTATTCATCTGTTGCTGGATATTCCAGTGGTTTTCACTATTTGGCTGTTATAAACAGTGGGCATACACCTAACAGGGGAATTGCTGGACCATATAACTCTGTTTACTTTTTGAGGAACTGCCCAACTGTTTTCTGAAATGACTATATCATTTCTGGTCACATTTCTTCTGCCATATCCCTATATCTTCCTCTCCTGCCTTTTTCTTTACCTGTCCCCCTTTAGGCTAACCATATTAAAGAAAATAGAATTAGGACACACAGTTATTTTGTTTATATTATATTAAACATTCATATAATGTGACAATATCTTAGATTTTTATCTGGTAATAATAATAGTAGCATAAAGAAGTTGGTTATCAGAGCCAATGAGGAGTTTTTCAACTGGTACTCTGAGACTACTTAAAGAAGAAATATGAGGAAACCATAGTGGGCAGTACTTCTGCTAACTTCCAAAGTGACACCAGCTCCAATTTAATGTAAATTAGAAGCACAGATATATCCTACACCTTAGTATAAATTCCAGATATAATTCGATCTTCCAAACAGACATGATACAATATAAAATGGAGACTACATCTGAACATTCATTTCAGAAATGTTTCTACAGGATTCTACCATAAGACTTGATTAACTAGCAATATTTGATGAAATCATATTTTATATATATATTGCAAGGAAGATAGTAAAGAGTTGTGGTTGTGATAATACACTTTGGAGAGATGGTTCTGGGCTGGAATTCCAGTTTCACTATTTACTAGCCATGTGACCCAAATTTTGAACTAGAGCTACCTCATTTGGAAAGTAACTTACTTTATTCCATTTGTTATGAAAACTAAACAAAGCAGTGGGTTTCTATAAAGCATAAATGAACCACTGTAGTCAGAGCACTTAGTAAGTATAGGTACACAGTAGGCACCCAATAAATTTTTAAAGAAACAAAAGTTCATTTCTACTTAGGCTTAAGATTGCTACTTATGTGAAAAGGCAACATCTTTTTTTTTTTTTTTTAGGATTTTATTCACTTATTTGACAGAAAGAGAGAGAGATCACAAGTAGGCAGAGAGGCAGGCAGAGAGAGGGGGGGAAGCAGGCTCCCTGCTAAGCAGAGAGCCTGCTGTGGGGTCCCATCCCAGGAGCCTGAGATCATTACCAGAGCCGAAGGCAGAAGCTTAACCCACTGAGCCATCCAGGTGCCCAGAAAAGGCAACATCTTAAAAAAGAACAGATGCAAAAGAATTTCTATTTAACCAGCTAAGAGATGTGTGGTTTTATACCACATAGTAAATTTTTATTATTTCACAAGATTAATAAATAATAAGTACCTAATTATGTAAATTTTAGTGATTATATTCTGTTAAACACTAAAGAAAGCATCTTAGGTTTACCTAGAAGTACTTTTTTCAGTAACTCTAGCACCATTTAGTTCACTGGAGTAATTTATAGGGTCTGAAAGATCAGTGCACATAAGACTGCCATAGGCTTTCTTTGTAAGAACTTGGAAGAGCAAAACTTCAAAACTTCTTTAAAAGGCTAATTTAGGAGGTGGCTGGGTGGCTCAGTGGGTTAAAGCCTCTGCCTTCGGCTCAGGTCATGATCCCAGCATCCTGGGATCAAGCCCCATATAGGGCTCTCAGTTCAGCAGGGAGCCTGCTTTCCCTTCCCTCCTGCCTGCCTCTGCCTACTTATGATCTCTGTCAAATAAATAAATAAAATCTTTAAAAAATAAAATAAAATTAAAAAATAAAAGGCTAATTTATGTTATTTATTATTTCTTTATGATTTTTGAAATCTGTCAATTCTCTGATGAATAGATAAGGAAACTTATTTCTTAGGGGCTCCTTTTAAAAAAGATATTCTTTTTTTTTTTTTTTAAGATTTTATCTATTTATTTGACAGAGAGAGATTACAAGCAGGGAGAGCAGAGGCGAAGAGAGAGGGAGAAGCAATATAAAAAATATAGTTACATTTTTGCAATGCTAAAGTTTTTACTGAGTTTATAGGTCTCATGACATTTTGAATATGCACTCTTGAAATAAGAGTCTAAACAAAACAAAAAAACATGGCGCTTAGCTATCAAGTTTTTAAAATTCAATCAGCATGAAATTTAAATAAAATGCCAAACCCTAAACATTTTATGATGCAAAAATGAAGAACTGCATATGTATCCACATAACTTATTATTGAGCTATCATTACTCAAAATGATAGAATAGAATATGAAAATTGCTACTTTGAAAATTTATGTGAAGGGACTACAAATGAAATTATACAAGAAATATTTATAAAATTATAAATTTATAAGGACTCAACAAATGCTGCTTTATTAGAGTCCCATTTTCTCTCAATTGTCTTACCATCATGTAAAATGATAAAAATAACACATTCTATATGGGTTTAATGTGGTATATAGCAACAAGGGTACTTTATTTAAGAGGGGGAGGGGCAGTGGGAGAGGGGTAAAGAGAGAATTTTAAGCAGGCTCCACACTCAGCACCACGCCCAGTGTGGGGCTCCTCACAACCCTGAGATTATGACCTGACCTGAATACAAGAATCAGTCACTTAACCAACTGAGTCACCCAGGCACCCCCAACCAAGGACACTTTGATAGATTTTATTAATTTAATCATTTTAAAATATTATAAAATTGTGGTTACCACAAATTCTTTTGAAAAGCTATGTCAAAAAAATTGGGATGATGCTGAATCTACTTGAAAGCACAGGAAACAGAGGACCCTATATCCAATATTTATATAATTAGTTTGCCTGTGATCCTTTTCAGCTCAAAGGCCTAGAATTTTACATTTTAAGCGAGCTCAAGTTCCTCTAGTCTTACTAAAGTTATACATAATGGATAAGCACTTAAAGAACCCTTTACTAAGCGTTCCTTTCTAAATATATAGAACTATTCAGATTATCTTCTAAATATTTTAGGTAGATCAGTTACCATGTCAGAATATCATTAGCTTACTTGCTCTGGCCCATCAGAGAGGGAATAACGCAACATACCTCCTACAAGCAACAAAAGAAACAGATTGCTTATAATTAGCAGCTATCAGAAAATAAACACTAACTAATTTTAATTTACTTCTCTAAGCAAAACCCAGAATCACCTCAGTTTGTTGTAGAAAAGATACCCGAATAAACTCCTAGGTATCCATTACAATTTAAATAATTATTTTTATTTGAACAATTACCATAATTATTTTTCTTTATAATCTGAGATTACTTCAAATGTACCTACATTTAAAACTGTTAATTATAGGGGCGCCTGGGTAGCTCAGTGGGTTAAATCTCGGCCTTTGGCTCAGGTCATCATCTCTGGGACCTGGGATCAAGCCCTGCACAGGGCTCTCTGCTCAGCTGGGAGCCTGCTTTCTCCTCTCTCTCTGCCTGCCTCTCTGCCTACTTATGATCTCTCTGTCTCTCTCTATCAAATAAATAAATAAAATATTTTTTTAAAAAACCTGTTAATTATAAGTAAAATGAAAGTTATTTCAGATTATATCCATTCCCAATGATTATGGCTTTTTATTTTATATATGAATGTCGCAGGGAACTTCTATAATTTGTATTCTACTCCCTACTTTTCTGTGTTAACGTTTAAAAATCTGACAATTTGGGGTGCCTGGGTGGCTCAGTGGGTTAAAGCCACTGTCATGATCCCAGGGTTCTGGGATTGAGCCCCCGCATTGGGCTCTCTGCTCAGCATGAAGCCTGCTTCCCCCCCCTGCCTCTCTGCCTACTTGTGATCTCTGTCTGTCAAATAAATAAATAAAATCTTTTTTAAAAAATAAAAAAATAGAAAAAAATCTGACAATTTATGATCGTTTTAGTAAAATATGTTAGCAACTATTAGAGTTTATATTCATATATTTGTATATTGTTCTGTATTTTTCTCTTTAATAGAGATAAAAGTAGAAAAAAAAGATAAAGTATTGAGAAATGTTGGCTATCTTTTGTGCTTGTTGTCTTTGGAATGATCATCCAAAATGCTAAATGCTTCATTGTCATCTGGAATTTAATTGTCAACAATGTTGACAAAAATTTCACAGCAATACTAACTATTTTTAAGCATGAGATGTGTTAAGTTTAAGGTACAGCTAAGTACTGCTGTGTTACCATAGTGATAAGAAATTGACAATCAGAAAGCCACAAAATCTAGCTATTAATAATTCAAATAAATGTACACAATGGGACCAATCATGTCATCAGATCCTTTCATGAATAATAAGAATTAAATCTGAGTTTTCAATGCATTAGTCATTCCTAATATTCTTAAAAAAATATGTGGCAAATAAGAAGTACTCAACTAAAAAGAGATATTACTATTACTGCAATCTTATTTTTAGGGTCTTATTTCTAGGTGCCAAAACGGAGATGTGTAGAGCCTCTGAAGAGCAGGGACTATATTTATTTTCAAGTAATAAGAATAATGTTAGTGGAAAAATCAAAGTATCATTAACCTGATAAAAATGCAAACCTCTGGGGCGCCTGGGTGGCTCAGTGGGTTAAGCCGCTGCCTTCGGCTCAGTTCATGATCTCAAGGTCCTGGGATCGAGTCCCGCATCAGGCTCTCTGCTCTGCAGGGAGCCTGCTTCCTCCTCTCTCTCTCTCTCTCTCTCTGCCTGCCTCTCTGCCTACTTGTGATCTCTCTCTGTCAAATAAATAAAATCTTTAAAAAAAAATGCAAACCTCTTAAAACTCAACTTTTGTTAAAAGTATTATTTATCATTAGATTACTATATGAAATTTCTGTTACTTGACTTTTTGATCTATGAAAATTCTAATTCCATATGATTCAACTTAATAACTGATCATTAAATAAGGAAACTTCAGATGCAAAGGAAGACTTTTCACCATTGCTATTTTTATAAAAGAATAGAAGTTATTTTTATATATAAATAGAAGACTTAAATATGAAAAAAAATGCATCCTAAACATTTTTTTCCAAGTAACAGGAAACTAAAGGAAATTATTTACATTGATAGATTTCTTTAAGAGAGCGTTTTTGTTTGTTTGTTTGTTTGTTTGTTTTTAATGAATGTGCCCTTTACTACACAGGAGATACCAAAATGTATAATTTATAATTCTGTCAGCCAATTCCTTGAAGATACTTATGCAGCTCACTTGCTGCATAAGGAATAGAAGTAATTTAGTTACAGCATATTACAGAAAGCAAAGGAATAGAAGTAATTTAGTTACAGCATATTACTTAGCCTTCCTCATGGCTAAAATAATTTCTTTTACAAAGGACATGTTAGGGGCGCCTGGGTGGCTCAGTGGGTTAAAGCCTCTGCCTTGGGCTCAGGTCATGATCCCAGGGTCCTGGAATTGAGCCCCACATCGGGCTCTCTGCTCAGCGGGGAGCCTGCTTCCACCTCTCTCTCTCTCTGCCTGCCTCTCTGCCTGTAAATAAAATAAATAAAAATCTTAAACAAACAAACAAAGGACATGTTAAATGACAAATATTTATCCCCATCATAAAGAGGATTAGATAACATATCTAGTACAAGAAACAAAAGTTTGCTTCCTAATTAGTATATGGGGCCAGACTGATTTGGCAGTAGAAACCAAATCTGTGGAGATGTTCATTCATTCACTTGTTCAATCATTCATTGTCTGTTCATTGCATTGTTGTAATATAACATTCTAGAGATTCTATAGATGTAGTAGTATACTACCAGTGTGGTACAGATATTCAGATGCCCTTTCTAGCTTATATTCTATGAAAATTTGTGCAACAGTGAGTCAACATAGGCAAAGTCTGTTCTAGTAACAAATCACACTCCCTAAGATTTGTCTAATTTGGGGGCAGCAAGACTAGTGTATGTGTAACTGACTGTGTATGGGGCTCCATGAGTAGGCCTGAATTAAGCCATATCACATTCTTTATTCCAGCGGCCCTTTCAGACCAACATTCCACTCAGGCAATGGCCCCAGGGAAGCCTGCATCTTACTTAAATAAACACACTCTTTGTCCTTCAGAGGCTCTCCATATTGGTGTACTCTACATATTTGTACCTAGAGTTCCATTAAGAATCAAAAACCCAAAAACTAGAGACCAAGAGTAAAACAGTAATCAAGATATTTAAACTAGCATTCCTCCATATTCTTACTTAGGTTGTTTTCCAGGCCACATCATCATTTTCTAATTTGAGATCTGAGACTAAGGGGGAAAAAAAAAAAAAAAAAGAGAAGAGAAGAGAAAGAAAAGAAAAGAAAGAAAGGAAGAGCAAATCAAGGATCTCACTAACAATACTTGGTTGATTATGAGAGCACCCTTTCAAGTTGCCTCTCAAGGAGGCAAACTAGGGTGTTCTAACCTCGGTCCTGATCTCATGCACTCCTGGTTCTTTAATAGTCATTATTTGGTTTTATATGTATGGGTTAAACAACACTCTTCAATAACAGTTCTACCCCTCCAAATAGGAAATCCTGGATTTGGAAAGTATTTATATAGAAACAATTCAAAAGGATGTTCAAACTTTTAAGTATCTACAAAACTCATTTGACACAATACATTCTGCAATGCAGTTGTGTCAATGTTGGTGTTATTGGTGTTATGTGTTTATTTCATTCTAATGTACTTCTTGAACCAAAAGTCTTTATTCTGTTGTGAGACAGTCTCTTCTTTTGACAACATAGAGGTTAACTGATGATTTTTTAATGTCATAATGCATTATGAAAACTAAAATTTATATCTCTGCAGGAAGTCTGATTTTATTTTTTAATTTTCCTTAAAGATTTTACTTATTTATTTGAGAGAGAGTAAGCAAAAGAGAGAGGACGGGCTGAAGGGGAGAGGCAGAGGAAGAACCAGACTCCCCTCTGAGCAGGGAGTCCAACACGGGGCTCAACTCCAGGACCCTGGGATCATGATCTGAGCTAAAGGCAGACACTTAACTGACTGAGCCACCCAGGTACACCAGAAGCCTGATATTAAATTAAGGAAATACTTTTACAGATTATATAAAATTTTATAGATAGGTGGGTTTTGGAAGATTAGAAGGACTAGTGAACATATTCTAATTTGAAAGTAATTTGAACTTAGTTTAAATGAATTTCAATGTTAAACAAGAATATCTCTCTTCACGTTAGCATAAATGAACGATAGCCAGTACCTATGCTAAATTTTATTTCTTTTTAAAGGTTTTATTTATTTGAGAGAGACAGGAAGAGAGAGAGAGAGTACAATCAGGGGAAGAGAGGCAGAGAGAGAGGAAGAAGTAGAAGCCCCAGTTTAGAGCTCAATCTCAGGACCTTGGGATAATGACCTGAGCCAAAGGCAGACGTTTAAGTGACTGAGTCACCCAGGCCCACCAGTTCCTGTTATGTTAAAATTGTCTCGGATTTTCCTCACCCCCCAGCATTATAAATGACCTCTGCTTCCAAACAATAGCTTGATATTAGTACAGATTTAGCGTACCGAGCAAACAACCTTAGCAAGGGAGTATTTGCAAGGGAGTAGTAATTTTTCAGAGAAATGTGCCCTGCTGCCAACAACCATCAAGACAAAATAACTTCAGAGTCAGATTTGCCTAAGTTCATATGTTAGCTCCACTCAGCTGGATGACTTCAACCTAAGTTTTCTCATCTAAAGATAGGGACACTAACACCAACTTTATGAGTTTTCATACAGAAAAATTAGAAACATATGTGTAGAATAGTTGAGTAATGCACAGCAATCACTTGTCACCTTGTAAAATATCAAAACAAAACAAAAACAAAGTAATAAGACCAGAGATGTTTAGCTCTTGCTAAAGATGCTCCAGGATCCATCAATTATTTTAAGAGGTCATATGATTCCCAACATAAAAATCAATATTAATTCACTTTATGTTAAAAATACATAGGCTGATCAACTATACTTCAGTTAAAAAAATGCACAAGCTGTATCATTACATGCATGAATAGAAATGCCAACAAAGGGAGCATGGATTAAATGCTGGCACCGCTAAAGCTGAGGTTTCATGTCATAAGCTCTTCTGACTAAGAAAAGCAATAGACAAATACAGAAATTTTTGGAAAGTGAATGCAAACTATACAAGAACCATAGTTTGTTATCCCCCATAAATTTGGGACAATGCTGGAGAGGCTTTAATTACTATGATTGTCTGAGAAAACATTTAAGGTCAAACAGTGGTTTGTTTTTTTCTTTTCAATCACAGGTAGATGTTTTTAATACGATTATTTTATTAATCTGAAAATAAGAAGCAGTGAATGTAGAGGGTTTAGAACCAGAGATTTGATGAATTCTAACCCTGGCTCTGAAATGCTATGTAACTCAAAGTATTAAAGTCTCTGGTCTCTTTGAACTCCAGTTTAATTATTTAAAACATTCTATTTAACATGGTTTATTCAGAGCATGATCAATATATACTCTTGCTACATTAAAAGACAGAAGTAGCCTTATCTATATTTAATTTTCTTTATAGTCTAATTAGTTGTGCTATCATTCCTGCATGCAATCAAATTTAGGATTTTCATGTTTCATTTAATTTAAAAATGTAGTTCATAACTACTTTATTACACATTTAGCCTAGAAGATTAAACTGCATGGTACTTGAACATACTATACTGTGAATGAAGTGGCAAGCAAATACTGAGTTGATAAATGAAATGTTATTTATGATTTCAGAATATCTTCTGGCAAAAAAGAATGAGAATCAATGAGTGTAAGAGAAGTTATTGTCATCTTTTGGTATGTTTCTTGAGGAGCATTAATAGACTAAAATTTAACATATTAAGCTATCTCTATATGATATAAATATAATAATATATATTTGAATATAAGAAAAATGTGTCATTTATTTATAGAGAGGAGATAAGTTCTTTGGGTGGAAACTGGACAAATAGCAGATCCACAAAGCAACAGAGAACTTTAAAAAGTTTTTTCTTTTTTTTAAAGTTACAAAACCTTTTAAAAGTTTTAAAAACTTTAAAAAGTAATTCAGAGAACTTCAACATGAAAAGCTTTAGCAATGTTTAAGGACCTAGCTAATGGGCACTATTATTTCCAGTATGTACCAATGACAGAATATTCATGGAGTTGAATTAATAAATATTTGCTTTTCTGAAATTGGTGTATTAGAGAGAGGGTGAATAGGAAAACCTTGCTTAGAAGCAGCATCCAAAAGCAAGAACAAAAATTGCATGCCTACTTGAATCTGAGGCATTTCTGATCTATTTAGTCACTGGAGAAACATCCAAATCATGACAGCTATTAAAATCCTCACTAACTTTCAAAACCTAAATCAAAAGACACAGTGTTATATTGTGATTTTTCTCATTTTGAACATCTACAGCAATTCCTGCCTTTCTTGAGCCACTTATTCTAACTTGTATTGAAGTTGATTGCTTATTTTTTTTCCTAATCAAATTTAACAAGTTCCACATTGAAAGTTACTGTGTTTTCTTCATTGTCTATCCTCCGTAGCATCTAATAGCAGGACTTTTTTTTTTTTAAGTTTTTTAAAAAAATTTATTTGACACAGAGAGAGATCACAAGTAGGCAGAGAGGCAGGCAGAGAGAGAGAGGGAAGCAGGCTCCCTGCTGAGCAGAGAGCCCAATAACGGGACTCGATCCCAGGACCCTGAGATCATGACCTGAGCCATAGGCAGAGGCTTAACTCACTGAGCCACCCAGGTGCCCCATAGCAGGACTTTAATAAATACTTAAAATTTTAAAAAAAGAGTCGAGTCTTAACAAAGAATAAAGTACATTAATGTTCCCAAGATATGAAGTACCATATCCTAGCCATCTCATCCCTTTTCTCTTGTTTTTTTTTTTTTTTTTAATGTTTAGTTAAATCTAATTCAACCCTTATAATACAATCCTCTCACTTTCCTAACCTTTTACTTCTTAAATTCCAAAGTCAAGGATGGTCAGAAATTTGCACAAGTTACCTTTTCATACAAAATTATGGGAAGTCTGAATCTATTTCAGATCTGTTGAAGGTGTATTAAGGCATAGGGACTGAGTAGTAAGAAGATCATGGTTAAATTTTCATTCCCAAGATATTTGTACCAAGAAAGGGTAGTGAGAGCAAGAGCTCTGGAAACAGAATTATACAGTGGGTTGGTGCCCAACTGGAGACTGTTGCTGAGGAGAGATATGTATACAAATGATCCTCTGAATGATATATATATATAAAAAAAAAAAACAACCAACAACACAGTAATATAAAGGAACACAAGATTTCGCTACCTTTTGTCAAGAAACAACTATTTCTTCTCTTTCTTTTCTTCCTCCCTTCCCTCCAGTCCTTCCTTCTTTGTTCCTCCCCACTTTCTCCTTTCCTCTCCTCACTCTTTGTCCTCAACCCCCATCAGGATATTTCAATTGCCTATTGTGGTGAATGTTAGCATAAAATGTTTTTTTTTTTTTAAGATTTTTTATTTATTTATTTGACAGAGAGAGATCACAAGTAGAGAGAGGAGGAAGCAGGCTCCCTGCTGAACAGAGAGCCCCATGCGGGACTCGATCCCAGGACCCTGAGATCATGACCTGAGCCGAAGGCAGCGGCTTAACCCACTGAGCCACCCAGGCGCCCCTAAAATAATGTTTTGTTAGCAGGTGAACTAAACAAATAAAGGACCGAGCTTTTGAGGCTTTAATGGTTGAAGATAGAGACATTCTACTGAGTTACTACATGACTAATGGATCCTAAATTAGTGGATTAGTGAATCCAAAAGCAGGAAATCACAATCTACTCTTAGGTGGTTGAGAAAACAAGAAAAACTACATCAAGAATTGACAAAAGATATTCAGGATCTGTATCCAACTGGAAAACTTTTCCTGAGGGTTAAGATAGCTAATAGTAAGAAACAACAAGTTTTAGTCATCAGTTTGAAGAGTACGGTACAGTCACATTGCTGAGGAAATTCGGTCTTGAACAAATTGCCCAAATATTTTTTTTAAAGTCACACTTAAGCAACACTAAGCATTTTACCATATATTATTCCATAGATTTAGAGCAGTTAAATCTACATTAGAGATGAAATTTTTCTTTGCTAAAACTTATCAAATGTTCTAATAGTTATCATACCCAATTAATGAAACAGGCTAACAGGAAACTGTTTTGAAACTAGTTTATCTAGCACAACTTTTTATTTGTATCCTTGAACTAAGGCCCAGATTTTTGCTTATCTGGTTCTCATTATTAACATTGTTAAAGTATTAGGAGACATTAAGTAGGATAATACTGAGGACATTTCACAATTTCTTAGGAATTCAGGTTTTCCAGCTTGCAAAATGAGCCATAGCTACATTCTCTGAAGACATGGTTTAAAATATAAGTGTCCTAATTTGCTTAATTTCAACTTTTTTTTCCTCAGTGGTTCTTTTTTCTTTTGTATACAAATGACATTACTGGGAACCCATTTAAACAAAATCTACTCCTTTTTTCCCCATGAAGATAACAACTAATGTACATTTGATCACTGCATGAAGACAACATCCTCTATCAAGAAGTCTTTCAGTTATAAAAAGTGAAAGCAGGGAGATTATTATAAAGTCTGTTTATAACTTATGAATTTATACTTATTATATTATATACTTATTCTGTAGGTACATAAGACTCAATTCTGTATTCACTTTACAATTTTTTTTCCTACCAAACTAGTACTTAACCATTCTATATTACTATAAATTAATGCAATAAACCATTAGATAAGTCATTAATGAGAATATTTAAAGAAGTGTTTAAGAATGCCTACTGACAAATATTTTGAAGGAGGTTGTAGCAGCTTTCTTTGAAATCATAAACACTTATAAGATTATTTTCAAGCTTTCTTGAAGAAAACAGCATTTAGAATATAAGAAATATACATTTAGACTCTCTTGGTTTATATATACATTTAAATATATTTTATGCTTTTTTGAAAGATAAGTTTAATTAAATTTTAAACATAAATATAAATCTTCATGTTTCTAGAAGCTACATAAAATAAAATTACTTTTAACAGTAATTATTTTAAAATACTTTAACATTAAAAAATAGTTTTCATTCTCATTTCTCCCTAAGTTGCAGTTGACCTTTTGCTTAGGCAACAGTAAATTTAATAATGAAGAAAAAGTTCCCAGTGATTTATGTTTGTTGCAAAATAACACAGGTCTTTCTGAGGGCAAATATTGGAATTTATGTACTTTGTTTTTTTCCCTTACTTTTTAAAAATTTGATAAAATACACATAAAATTTGTTCTACCATTTCTATGTCCATAGTTCAGTGGTATTTTTTCTTTTCTTTTTTTCAGCTTTATTGAGATAAAATTAGCATATAACATTGTGTAAGTTTAAGGTATGCAAGTTGTTTATACAAGGTATACAAGTAAGTTTAAGGTATACAAGTTGATTTCATATATTATATAGCAAAATGATTATCACTGAAGTATTACCTGATGACTCTATCACCTCACATAATTACCATGACTTTATTGTGGCGAGAACATTTTAGACTTACTCTCTCAACAACCTCCAAGTATATTTTACTGCTAACTGTAACCACAATGCTGTGCATTAGATTATCAGAACTTACTCAACTTCTAACTAGAATTTTGTATATCTGACCAGCATCTCCCCATTTCCTCTACTTGCCAGCTCTTGGTAACCATCATTTGATTCTCTAAGCTTGGTTTTTTTTAGAGTTCACATATAGGTGCTATCATACAATATTTGTAGTTCTTTGTCAGAATTATTTCACTTAGTATAATGTATTATATATTTATTTCACTTAGTATAACTATTTTCACTTAGTATAATGTCCTCAAAGTCTTTTCACATGTTGTCTTAGCTGAAGAAGTTTCCATTGTACAAATATATGTGTGTGTGTGTACACACACACATACACATATCTCTTTCCATTTGACTGTCACTGGACACTGAGGTTGTTTCCACATTTTGCCTATTGTAAAAAATGCTGCAATGAGTATGAGAATACAGGAATCCCTTCAAGATCCTGTTTTCATTTTCTTTAGACATATATAACCAGAAGTGGTATTGCTGGATCAGATGATAGTTCGGTCTTTAATTTTTTAAGGAGCTTCCTTATAGTTTTCCATAGTGGCTGAACCAACTTACATTCCCACCAATAGTGTACAAGGTCCCCTTTTCTTCACATCCTTCCCAACACTTGTTATCTCTTGTCTTTTTTTTTCCCTAAAGAATTTATTTGAGAGAGAGAGAAAGAGAGAGCATAAGAGGTATGGAAGGGGCAGAGGGAGAAGCAGACTTTCCGCTGACCAGGGAATCTGATCCCAGGCTTGATCTCTGGACCTATGATCATGAGCCCCACATTGGGCTTCCAGCTCAGTAGGGAGTCTGCTTCTCCCTTTCCCTCTGTCTGCTGCTCCCTCTGCTTGTACTCTCTCTCTCTCTGTCAAATAAATAAAATAAAATCTTTATTAAAAAAAAAAAAAAAAGAGCTGCCATTGTAACATCCCATACATTTGGGCTTCCATTCTCATTTGTTTCAAAATTTTTAAAATTTCTTTTTTGATTTCTTCTTTGACCCATTGGTTGCTCAGGAGTATTACTTAATTTTCACATATTTGTAAAATTTCCAGCTTTCCCCTTATTATTGATATCTAGTTTCATACCATTGTAATGGGAAAAGAAGTACTTGGTATGATTTCAATCTTCCTAAATTTGCTAAGACTTCTTTTGTGTCATATGATATTCCTAGAGAATGTTCCATGCATGCTTGAGAATATCTATTTTGCTGCTGTTGGATAGAATGACTATATATGTCTGTTAGGTCTGTTTGGTCTAAAGTATGGTTCAAGTTCAATATTTGTTGTTAATTTTCTGTCTGGATGATCTATTTGTGGTTGAAAGTAGGGCCCTAAAGTCCCCAGGTAATAATGTATAGTTGCATAACTTTCTTCAGATTTGTTAGTATTTGCTTAGTATATTTAGGTGCTCCATTTGTTGGGTGCATATATATTATAGCTATTGTATCTTCTTGACAAATTGACCCCATTATCATTATATAATGACCTTCTTTGTCTCTTGTTAACATTTTTCACTTGAAGTCTATTTTGTCTGATAAAATCATAGCTACCCCTGCTCTCTTTTGGTTTCCATTTACATGGACTATCTTTTTCCATCCCTTCACTTTCAGTCTGTGTGTGTCCTTAAAGCTGAAGTGAGTCTCTTATAGGCAGTATAGAGTTGGGTCTTGTTTTTTTATCTTGCCAGCCACTCTATGCCTTTTGACTGGAGAATTTAATCCATTTACATTTAGAGTAAGTGTTAATAGTCAAGAACTTACTAATGCAAAACTAAGCCAGTTTTCTGACTTTTTTTTTTTTTTTTTTTTTGCGTTCTCTGGCCCCTTTCTTCCTCTCTTATAGCCTTTCCTTTGTGAATTGGTGATTTCCATAGTAGTTCTCTCTCTGATAACTTTCTCTTTATTTATGAATCTACTATGGGTTTTTGCCTTGTGTTAACAACCTAACTTCAATTGCATACAAACTCTCTACCCTTTCACTCTCCTTCTTTTAAGTTTTTAACATCACAACTTATCTCTTTTTATATTGGAATTATACTACTTATAAATAGTTATTTTTATACTTTGTCCTTTATAATTATATTTAAGTGGTTGATACACTGTCATATTAGAATATTCTGAATTGACTATATATATTTACCTTTACTGGTGTATCTGTCTATTTTCATGTTTTTTCATGTTACAAGTTACCTTCATTACAATTCCAAGAACTCCTTTCAGCATGTCTTATAAGGCAGGTCTAGTGGCAATGGATTCCCTCAGCTTTTGTTTGTCTAGGAAAGACTTTATTTCTCCTTAATTTCTGAAGGATAATTTTATAGGATTATGTACTTTTCTATTCCTTGGAAATATCTTGTATTGCTCATGTCACAGCTATGTTCAAGAATTGTATCTTTCATATTATCTAGGAAATTTAAAATAGCTAAAAATATAAAATTTATATATATGATTTTATTTGGATTAAGAGAATAGAATTCTATGACAGAATATTTTCCTCATGATTTTATACCTTATAACCTAAATTAAAAATTTAAAATCAGTCTACTTAACACATTAATGTCTGAAACTTAAGCATTGTCTGTATAATTTAATTGTCAGATTCAAAAGGTTTCCCAAAAGCATACAGAGGAAGAGACAATGATTCTGGTGTCATAAAATGTTATCTACTTTATGTTAAACATAAGAATTCATGACACTGCTCACATCCAACATTTTCTTATTGCCAGTGCAATTCATTCTCCCATACTTGAAGTAGCTTCCTACTACTAACATAAGTTTTACTTTAAAGCAAAGAACCTCACAAACCCTCATGTTCCTAAATATAACATGTGGTCTAAAAATTAGACCAGGGAGCAGGATGGTACAAACACTTTTTGACAAGAGAAAAGGGGCAAGAGAGACATGTGATAGTACCTTACTTGATGTAAGTTTTATATTTGTTCTGTTTCTGTACTTCCAGTCTAAGTGCTCTATTATGTTCCACAGAATAGCCATCCAATACAGGAGTGCTCTGTGATGTCCACCTAGCCCAGGGTGATGACAGATGGAAAAGATGAGCATGAGTGTGCCTCTTCCTCAAATTTCATTTTCTCTCACCCACAATAAATATTCCAAATTCTCAAATATAACTTTGTATTTAGATGTTCCTAAATTATTACAAGGAAAGATGGCTAAAGACTTCAAAAGAAACAATATTCTTTTAAAATATCTCTATGCTTACTTTGCGCTCATTTGTAATTTTTTAAATTAAGGTAGTTTCAAATCATTAATTAATAATATAGATAACTGTAATAAAGACTATTTTATGGAGGCTCTTCAGATACAAATGAACAATATTAGAACATATGAATGTATACAGTTTGATGAAAAGACTGGTATACTATACAAATACAGCTTTGTCTGTGAGAAGAGATAATCTGACATCTAAAGCAATCAAATCATTCCTTTGATTAGGCTGCTCTTCCTTGAGACTAACATCTATGGTCTTTGAATGCTCCATATATCTAGATAGATGTGAAAATAAAAAGAAGTGGTTTTATCCTGGAAACTCCCAAAATCAAAGCAATAATGAAACTTTTTTGAATAACTGAATTTTATTTTCTTAATAGTTTCTCTCAGTGAAAACAAGTTTAAAGATTATAAACTGAGGAGCTTAAGGAATCAAGATAATTCAAAAGCAAACTGAAATTTTCTCGTGATATAAAATATATACCTACCTTTGTGGAATATAGAACATATGTTGGGGAGGTGGCTTATAGAGGACTCCTTCATACACAGGCCAGAGCCCACTTAAAATTCTGAAGAGAGAACTTTTCCCACAACCATTAGGACCAGTTATCAAAAGATGCATTCCTTCTTGTACCTGAAGTAAGAAATAAAATGATAAACTGCTATATTTAAAAATAATTTCATTTGGCAGCATTTAAAAGTGATTCATTTTTTAAAAACTTTCAAACACATGATAACCCAGGGAGGGCAAGGATAAAAAAAAAAAAATCAGGATGGAGAATTTCCAGTTTTGCTCTGAAGCTAAAACTGAAACTAAAACTAAAAGCATCATAAAATAATCCAACTCCAAAGGAAATGAATCTTCTTGGAATGAGCACTGCCTTTCTAAAATTTTAATTGAGGTCTTGTCATCAGATACTACACACATATGTTGAAACACAGCCACATGGGAAATAAGAAAGTATACAATTTTTAATTAAAATACATTTAATTTTACTTTATTTATTTTAATATTTGGTTAAATTTATATTGAATTCAAATAGAACTCTGTTGTATTTGTCAGTTGGAGTTATTAGCTACAAAGCTATTCTAAGATCCAGCTGGGTAGCTTAATTTTATACTTCAGCAGTCTGAAATGTTACACAGTCACAAAGGCCCATAATCAGTCAGATGAAATGATTCTAATTCTGTTTTATTCACAGATGGAGAAAATACATTTACCAAACCAAGACAGAGGAAAGCAACAGGATTATAATTTTGTCTTATGTCTAGGAATGAATTTAAAACCTATATATATATATATATGTGTGTGTGTATGTATATATATATATATATATATATGTCAGAAGTCATTTATCCATTATCAACTGGATGGTTCTCTTTAGAATTTTCCTTTTTTTTTGTCATTTAAATTTAAACAGTTGAATTTCATGAGTTCCCATTCCACCCAATAGGTTCAGGAAGTTGTCTTAGTATGGTATTTGAAGAGTATTAGAAAGAACAAGGAAAAGGAACAGCATTTAAAAATTTGCTCTAAGAACAATGATAACATTTCTAAGAACAAATGATATTTTGTAATGGTGATTAAAAAGTGAATACAGCATCAAAGTATGAGGGACAGGGGGCACCTGGGTGACTCAGTTGTTAAGCATCTGCCTTCGGCTCATGTCATGGTCCCAGGGTCCTGGGATCAAGTCCCCATCGGGCTCCCTGCTCAGTGGGAAGGCTGCTCCTCCCTCTCCCACTTGCCCTGCTTGTGTTCCCTCTCTGGCTGTGTTTCTCTCTGTTAAATAAATAAGTAAAATCTTAAAAAAAAAAAAAAAGTATGAGGGACAGAACTCTACAGTATGCTTGTAGATAAAGCTTTGTATAATATCGATACAAATATTTAAGTATTAATGATATAGAATATATCATACTGAAAATTCAAAGATGAAAAACATTGTATTATTTGGATTATGCCAGTATAAGGAGTCCACTCCATGTCGGCAAACTGTATATAACATAAGCTGAAAACTTTTTGTTGAAAGAAGGTGGTAGAAAGAGGGAGGAAAGGAAGGGAAAGAATAGGGTTGGGATAGGGTTAAGAGAACAGAATTCTATGACAGAATTTATAATAAGTATATGTAAACCAAAAATTGTTGATATATATATTCCATCTAAATAATTAGACATTTCCTCTGTAAACACTGATTATTTACCATGTGCCAGACATTCTTCTAGGCACAAGGGATATAGGGCTACCCAAGGCAAACTCTCAGTTCTCATGGTTTACATTTCAATGGGAAAGATGGAAAAAAAGACATGAATGAAAAATTAGGTAGTGATAAATGCTATTATAATAGCAAAAGAAGAAAGATGCATTTGGGAAAGATGGTGGCATTGTGGGGTTAGTGGCAGTGGCGGTAGTGAGCAGTGCTCCTTTTGATTGAGTGGTCAGAAAATCCTCTTTGAGGAGGTTATATTTCTCCTGAACCTGGGTGACAAGAGAAAACCCAGAGCTAGAAGAATATTTCAGACACTGGACACAGCTACCCCAAGGATGTAAGATGGGAGTAAGCTTGAGTCTAACATTTTACTATAGGTATTTTTTCTCCCTAATTTTAGCCAAACCGAAAAGCTATTTTAATAGAATAAAGTTTGAAAATCCTGGGAAAAGCCCCAAAAGAATTAATCTTGTGACTTGCTATGCTCTTTTACTAGAGAGAAGTTAGTTAAGGAAATGTAATTTGTAGAAGCATCAATACTTCGCAAATGATTTTTTTAAAGGTACATGCCATGGCAAAAGGCATATTCATAAAATATTTTAAAAGCATCATTCTCAGGAATTCTCAGATATTTAACACATTTTGAGTCCTAATTGAAGCCTTTTCCACATTCAAATTATTTTACTGGCATAAATTTTCCCATGTTTAGTAAATAGCAAGTCTGAGGCAAAAATAATTCCCACATTCATTGAATTTTCTTCTCCAAACAGTTTTTAAATTCCACAATATCTACAAAAGGTTGAGAACATTTTCCACTAGAAACCTGCTTATTTGTCAATGCATACAGAGGAAACAGAACTTTCATTACATTTGGGACCTGACACTTTAAATAAGTGTCAGAAAAATACCAGTTATCATAAAGTGTACTATAATAACGTGTATCTTTGTAGAAGTTCAAAATTCATAACATTTTTGTTAGATTATGTATTCTAAAATTTACTTTTTTATAAAAAAATACACTGAGCCCTGAGCTTTTTCACAGGAAGAGTGTGATAAGTCCACAATAATGCAATTAGTAGGTGGCAGAATTTAAGACTTAATGTGCTTAATAAATGGAGCAATGAGAATTGATATTACAAAGTCTAACCTGACAAATTCCATATAAAAATTCATAAATTATAAATTACAAACTATTAATAAGTAATTAAACATTCCATGCATGGCTCTTCAAATGTTTTATTTCAAATCTACTTAAGATTATGGTACATCATTATACCTAATAGGTACTCATGACCAGATCCAAATAATTAAATCAGTCTGTAGGTCTATAAATGGAAAAATAAAGTCTAACCAAGTTGTAGTTAAAACACAATTTCTCGGGGGACTGGGTGGTTCATTGGGTTAAGCCTCTGCCTTTGGCTCAGGTCATGATCTCAGGGTCCTGAAATCAAGCCCTGCATCGGGCTCTCTGCTTGGCAGGGCGCCTGCTTCCCTCTCTTTCTTTGCCTGTCTCTCTGCCTACTTGTGATCTCTCTCTTTCTGTCAAATAAGTAAATAAAATCTTTTTAAAAACCCACAATTTCTCATATTTATTAACGCAGAATTTCCCTATGTTCAGTATTTATCATCTTCCAGCACTCGTATTCATTTGCAAACCCATCCTTTAAATTAAACCTATACTGAGGTCCATACTAAAATAATTTGTACATGTATTCTCATGCTCATGATTCTGTTACCAAGTCCAATCATGTCTTTGAACTACGCTTAAATGCCTGCATTATAATCATTTATGCTTATCTGCAAATTATTTTGTAACTTGAATTCCAAAATGTATGTTTAAATTTGTACATGCTTTAACTTAGGGCTTCAGGTTTGTTAAGCAATTTTTACATCTTGGTTTTTGCAATCAAGACATAGAACAATAAATAAAAAGATATCTCTTATTTTCAACAAAATTAAAAACTAAATGTCAATCCATGAATCTTCTCTTTTTTTCCAAATGGAAGATGTGATTATTGGAAATATAAATTGAATTTAGGTAATATACAATAACAGAAGTAAACTTGCTAAGGACCTCTTTCCCTATATTGTAAATATATTACAGTAGAGGCTTATATATTTTGAGTCATCCCTATAAGGAAAAAATTAAAATTTATTTCCACATATTAATTTCTGAGGAATTTTTCTTTTGTTCCCAGAAGTTACCTTGTACAGGCCCTCAGTGCACTGAGAAATTTTGATTTTCAACCTGGCAAAAAAGCAGTAGAAATCAAATTTCTCTTTCTCTTTGCTTTCTGAGGAAGTAACTGCTTCTGTAATTGAGCCACTGTGCATACCTTTCTTGATTTCCCCTCCTTTCCATACGCTCCTCCAAGTATTTAACATAAGGTACATGAATTCTGAGTTGTTTTGTATTAGTGGGATGGCAACAATCAGAAGATTCTTGAATATCATCTTACTTTGAAGTTTAGCCTGGAAGCCACCACTTCTCCCGTTGGTGTAATTATGGGAACATTTTCACAAATAATTCCATGATCCACATCAATAACTCTTCCTAAAAGTTAAGGAATAGTTCAAGTTATAAAAGCAATTGCACGTTGCATCTACATCTAGAGCAAATTTTAATGTAAATGTGGACATTCTGATGCATATATTTGGAAAATCTTTTTCAGAAACATGATTTTACAATAATCTAATGTCAATGTCATAATGAGAGCAAGATGAGATAAACTCTATCTGATGGAACCCAGGCCATATTCTTTACAATTACTTATTTCACTAAAGACTTTTCTTATTTAAAAAAAAAAAAGATACAGCACAGCAAAAAGGGAATTAAGGCAAAGAAGAGTACAATTTTAAAAAATGTGATAACCAAACTTAAGTTTAAAAACATGGAAGGATGAAGAACAATAAGATGCTAGCTCTAATTCTGTGTTTGAATTTTAAAAGCAAACAATTTGTTCTGCCATATGGGCAGTTTCCAAAAATAATTCTAGAAATTTGTCCTAAATACAAGTAGCATAATTTTCTTATGGTAATGTTAGTCACCACTCCTCAAATTGCAACACTAATTTTAGGAAGAACTGTTTAAATAAGCAAGTATTTGTTCTTTGTAAATGATAAAAGGTATCTTCCAGAAATGTTTGGTTCTGTTGCTAAAGTAAATGTTTAAGTATAGGAAAATTTAAAACATTTGATTCAGTACCTTTGATCTCCAGCGTATCACTGAGGGGTACTTCTATGTTAGCTTCATTCTTGCTGTGGCTTTCAGACTCTTGCATGACAACAGCTCTCTTATAAATGCCTCTTTTCACTTCATCGAAGACCCAAAACATATTGTACACTCGAGCAGTATAGCCTGCTAATTCGGTGATCTAAAACCAACAGAGGGGATAAAATAGAGTTAATATATCCAAGACAGACTTTTTAAAAAAGATAGGCAACCCTATCAGCTTTCCTGATTTAATCTTACAGATCTTATTTTACTCTACATGAAAAAAATATATATTTGATAACTATCACAATTAACAGTAAAAGAGAGAAACCAAGAGAGAAACACAGCAAGGTGTCGATGTCAGTTTGACTGGAATTACAAAACCTGTAAAAAATTATTCGTTCAAGCCAGGGTTCAAAATAAAATGTAAAGATTTTGAATGTTAGTGACTTCTAACAGTCAAATTTCTGATTTAGCTCCATTTACATGACAAATTTCGTTTCCAGAAAATTAGAAATTTTGTGAAAACTTAATGTCATAATGATCCTTTGTTTTGACATCTTTTTTTTTTTTTTTTTTTCAATTTAAAACAAGATTTGGGGCTCCTGGGTGGCTCAGTGGGTTGGCCCCTGCCTTCGGCTCAGGTCATGATTTCAGGGTCTTGGGACTGGGCTCTCTGCTTGGCGGGGAACCTGCTTCTCCCTCTCTCTCTGTCTGCCTCTCCGCCTGCTTGTGATCTCTCTCTCTGTAAAATAAATAAATAAAAAATCTTAAAAAAAAAAACAAAACAGAAAATTTTAAATATAAGAAAAACACATTTTTTTCCTTATCATGAAATGAATGTTTCTGAGTCTAATTGATTGTCAACATTCCTGAACTTTACCAAAGGAAATACCCCTCAGTAGATATCAATATTGGGAGTAAGCTCAGTGAAAAGATTCAAATCCTTTTCAGTCCAAATCCCACAGCTCAGCTTCTTTTCAAGCCAAACATGATGTACGGCCAAAGAAAAACATTAAATATGACTTTTATTCTAGGTGAGATTATAAAATGAGATCAATCTCTGCTTTAGTCCATAAGGCTCAGTAGAATGGGGTCTTGCTCTTATTCTGCCAGTTATCCAATTTAGAAGAAAACTCCTGCTGTTTTTCTGTTACAAGAACACCTTGTTATCAGGGTAATGTGAAAGCTGACTCATCTCCTGTCAAGACCATCTTCCTCAGTGAAAAGGAAAACACAAAAACCATTCCCTTTTAGGAATATTTACCAGGAAATTGGCACCAATAAGCAAGGCATGTCACTAACAAACCGTGGAATAATACAATACAATGCTGACATTTGTGTAAGATTTAGGGGTGTGCAAGACTGAAGCCATAAATGAGTAGGTGTTTTTATCAAAAGCCTTCCACTGCATGTCTCCACTGTCATTAGCATTGCATTTCTATATATTAATGTTGTAACAATTTAAGAGGTAATTTCTAAAGTGTTATCTTGAAGGATCTCTTTAGTTCCCTAGTGGAGGAAAACAGCTAAGAATTAACAAAACACAGATTCAAAAGAAACTGGGGTAAATATATTTGCATAGAGAAAAAAATCCAAAAACTAAATGCACGGGTCAAAGAAAGGCAGGAGGCAATGAGTTAATACAGTAGGATGTAGGATGGAGTGGGCAGAGCGTCTCAAAAAATCAGAGAATGTGACTGTGGCCAAATGACTTTGGTATACATGGCAGGGAGTTTGCCCTGGGACTCTTATTCTGAAAAGAGATCTTGTTCCCTGTGGAACTAGCAGAGAGAAGGCTTGGGGCTTTCCTGTGCTGTCACGGTGGTAGTAAGATTCTTAGGAAGTAAGCATTCTATGATCCCAAGCACACCCAGGGAAAATAAAGCAAAATGCAATTATTTCTTGTATTAGATATAGAAATATAGAAAAACGGGTCAATATTCTTTCTGTGAATATTGACTGTGAAATATTTTAGATAGCAAAGTATTTTAATATGAGATGGATAAAATTTTGATTTGTCATTTAATTTTAATAAGGGATTTGTTACATCAAAAAAAAACCTATCCCTAAAACTCTATCTATAGATTATCAAAATTACTACTTGAAAAAAAAAATTAAAGATTTATTTATTTATTTATTTATTTGAGAGAGCTAGAGAGAAAGAGAGCATGTGTGAGCACAAGCAGGGGCAGGGGCAGAGGAGAGAGAGAATCCACAATCTAACTCTCAGGTTGAAGTTGCAGCAGACACAAGGGCTGGGCAAGGGGTGGGGGTGATAGGGGTGGGGAGGTGTGGGTGGGTGGTAAGGCTTGATCCCAGGATCCTGAGATCATGACCTCAGCAGACTCTGAGAGTCAGCCACTTAACTGAATAAGGCACCCAGGCCACTGAAAAAATTTTTTAAAAAACAGAGTTGTTTTGGTATGTGACCCTAAACAATTGGTTTTACTTTTTTATTTGTATTATTTTTATTTTTTGTAAAAATCTTAATTATTTATTTGACAGAGACACAGTAAGAGAGAGAACAGCAGGGTGAATGGGAGAGGGAGAAGCAGGCTTCCCCTCGAGTAGGGAGCCCAGTGAGGGCTCAATCCTACGACCCTAGGATCATGACCTGAGCTTAAGGCCAAACGCTTAACAAACTGAACCAGCCAGGCACCCTGGTTTTACTTTTTTAAGGAGCCCCAATTGGATAAATCAGTTGTTGAAGGACACTAAAAATTTTGTGAGCAAATCACAAACTTTGTTACTCTTTTATATGGTCTATTCAAGAATGATTTAATTGGCAGAGGAATTTACAATGATGCTCCGGCGATTCATATTGATACAAAAGTCACAAGAGTAATTAATGGTGAAAATAACTGGTCATGGGAATATCATATAATAGCAGAAATGAATAATTTCTAATTTTAACCCTCTGATATCTGCAAATCTTATTACCATTTTTTCAGCAAATATTTCTTGACCACATGCAATATTCCACACATTAAAACAAATATTAAAATGCAAAGATAAGTAAATGGATGTTGCTTTCCTCTCAGGGTCTGGTGGGCAATTATAACATGGTATTGCACCAGAACACAGAGAAGGAAGACCCGACTTTGCAGAGAAAGTAGAATCACAAGAAGGTTTTAGATGTGGTCAGTGAGGGTTGACTTGACATGAAGGATGAGTAAAAGTCTGCAAGGTATATATTATTGGCTAATACTTATTGAGTTCTAAATATGTGTTGTTTTAAATATTCTACATCTATTAACTCACAACAACCCTACCAAGTAATGCTACATTATATGCATTTTACAGATAAGGAGACTAACAGATTAAGAAACTTGATCAAGTTCACATAATTTGCACATACTAGAGCAAGATTTTAAATTTAGGTGCTCTGGTTCCAGAATCCATACCTAATAGACTTTTTCAGAAAACAAATATGTCATACTATAGACAGAAAAAGAGGAGTTACAATTAAGAGCAATTAAGAGTGTAAAAACTAGAGTATTAGCAGCAATACATGTGGGAGTTGCTGCCCTTTATCTTGATTATACTCTTAGGAATTTTTAGTAGAGAAAAGATATGTTTCCAAATTGCTAAGTATATCTGATAATTTACATTTTTCTTGATTTTAATATGTATTATTTTAATCAAATAGACAACAAATTATACCAGTACCTCTTTGTATGAAGACATAATCCTTTCAATAGCATCGGCTCCAGAGGCCAGTAAATTTCGAGCAGTGGTAAAGGCTTCTGTCCGTTCACTAACCATAGCTTGTTTTTGGCCATCCTCTAGATCTAAAAGCAAATTACAAAACTATTGAGTTTTTTCAGGTGAACTATTTTCTTTTTACAAATGAAATTGCAGCTAAAAAACCCACATTGTAAATATTTCATTAGTATCAGCAATTTCCTAGAAATTTAATGAATTATTGAAAATAGAGTATTTGTACCAGATTTTATTTAAAGCTTCCTTTTGTTTTATTATTTTTCTAGGAGGAGAGTTAATACACTTAATTAAAAATTAAGTCTATTTTCATTTAGCATTCATTTAACCCTTTCCAAATTCAATTCTCTACCCCTCTTAACCAACTGAGCCACCCAGGCGCCCAATTCTCTACCCCTCTTATGGTTAGGTAATAAAATACTATAGATTTGGTCAAAAAATATTAATAACTGGAATATAAGCAAATATTTCTAGTGTGGTTCTTTCAATTGAACTGCAGATTAGCTGACCTTCATAATCTAGACTCAGTTCATCTGTTTCACCTAAGCTGCCCCTACATTACACAGCACCTCAAACATGCAATATTCTGTTTATCCTTTGGTATTTGCATATACCATTTCTTCTGAGTTTAAAATACTTCCTTCCTTTCTTGCCTAGTTCTTTCTTCCTTAAAGTTAACTCTTTAATATAGGTTTGAGTGGAAAACCTTGTCTGGCTTTTCCAATGGATTATAAATTCCTTAAAAGTCAAGACTATGTTTTGTATTCTTTATTCCCAGTACCAAGCAGAGTGTCTAGCACATGGTACTCCTCAGTGTATACTGAATGAATGCATGGGTGAGTAAATGGGTAGGTAGATGAACATCCTAAATTTCTGTCAATGCAGAATTATGGTCAAGAGTAGGAGTTAGACTGTTTTTTTTTTTTTTTTTTAAGATTTTACTTATTTATTTGACAGAGATCACAAATAGTCAGAGAGGCAGGCAGAGAGAGAGGACGAAGCAGGCTCCCCGCTGAGCAGACAGCCTGATGGGGGGCTTGATCCCAGAACCCTGGGATCATGACCTGAGCTGAAGGCAGAGGCTTTAACCCACTGAGCCACCCAGGTGCCCCTAGACTAGGTTTGAATCCAGGCTCTACCACTTATTGACAAATGGTAAGATAAGTAGAACAAGCCAGTTATCCTCTCTATGCCTATTTTTTCATGTGTAAATGAGGGAATTAATACTAATATCTGAAACAATTCTATCTCAAAGGATTGTTGTGGGGCTTAAAGGTGAAATACAAATGAAGTAGTAGCCCAACCCTTGGCCCATAATAAGTTCTCTAAATGTTAGCTAGTATTACTTTCTCTAGTTATTATTATTATTATTATTGCATATTACTCAATTCAGTCTTATTCTTCTAAATTATTCTCCCCAGTCATTACTTTAAACTTCCCATCAATATGATTCTCTATTTGGTTCTTCTATAAATTGTCTCCAAAGTTCTAAATTAAATACTGTAAACTAGTGAAAGTATTAAAATGATATGATATAGATAGCCATAGGCCCCTTTTGATATATATTTCTTTCTGGTTTATCTCAGTGTGGAAGTTGTTTTTTTTTTTTTTTTTCTATAACAATGCAGATATTTAACTTGTGCCCTCCTAGAACTACCAGCTACTTTTACCTTTACTTGCTCAGCTGAGTTGGGAAGGGATCCATGCATAATATAAGGTAGAATTCACTCAGCAGATATTTATTGAACAACTAGATGTGCAAGAATTTAGGCAAGGTGTTATAAGATATATAAGGATAAATGTGATTTTCAGACTCTTTCCTTAAGGGCCTCATGGTTTGGTAAGAAAGAGAAGACAAATTTCTAACTAACCGTTGAGAGCAGCCTATGAAGAGAGTTAATGTGAAGTGTTTGCAGAAGGCAGAAAATAATTTGTAGCTGCAAGAGACAGGGAATGCCTCATGGAGGAGCATACTATGAGAAAGGCCTTGAAGACTATGTACAATTTTAAAGTGACTACAAGTACAGCATAAGCAATGGCACAGAGAAAGGAAATTTGAAGCAATGTCAATTGAATGATAAATAGCCTTGTCATGTAACAGTATGGGTGGTGTCAGGCACAAGTTTCGTTTGAGCATCAAAATCACCATATGTTCATGGGGACCTTCTATGATAGTCCAGTATGGCCCCTCCTCGTTCTACTGTCAGTCACTGCTTTGCAAACTACCTTTAGTTCCCTTGAAGTTAGTTAGTTTCCCTAAGAATGAAAAAAAAAAAAAAAAGGTTTTGAGTGCTGGTAGAAGTGAGGAGTGAAAAATGTGACTGAATAAATAGATTGAGAATAGAACATAGATATTCTTAAATACATTTAAGTGTGTGATAAAATTTAGATAGCTACAAAATAATTACCAAATGATTCTCAGCAAACTACCAAAATAATGAATTGCTGTGTCAGTTAAAGTTCTAAGAATAGTTTTGGCTCACAGAGAATCTGACTGATGATCTAAAATAATTATGGCATTTTATGAATTTGGGTTAAAAGGGGTTTGAGTAGCAGCTTGCATCGACAGCCTCTGTTAAGAAGGAGAAACATGAGCACAGATGGACTTATATTTGATATGGCATGGTACTTTCCATGTTGCTTTGGCAGATTAATGCCTACTGGGCTTTCTTCATGCTTTTAGCAACAAAATTACAAATCGCTGTGAACAGATTTCATCTGACTTTTTTTCTACTGGTTGTTTTTTGGCAGGTACTATGAGAACAGTGCCCGTAGTATTTTGTCATGCACTCAACAGTCAATTGCATAACCTCTGTGAAAAAACCAGATTCCTTAGTTTCAGAATATAAATTCATGGCCTCAGGAACTCATTTATTTTGTATCATAGGTCAACCCATTTTATTTTCCTCACCAAATATTTTAAACGTTTTGTCAAATGTTTCTCACTTGAGGATATAATATTTAACATTCTGCCCATCTTACCGCTACTTTCCAGCTCCACTAATAAAAGGTATTGTATTGAAAATGGTGACATCTGCTATTACTCACTGAAAAGGTGAGAAAGGATTTAGGAACTAAAATTATGTCATTAGACGCTTGTCAAAACCCATGCAAGTGTACAATGCAAAGAAATACACCCTAACGTAAATTATGCACTTCAGTTAATAATGCATACACATGGATTCATCAGTTGTAACAAATGTACCACACAAATACAGGATGTAAATAATGGGAGAAACTGTGGAGGAGAGGAGACATTTGGAATTCTTTCTGATCATTTTTTTCCATAAGCTAAAAACTGCTCTAAGAAAATTAAGTGTATTAATTTTTTAAAAGTTAAAAAAAAAGTTGGTTATTCGTCTGTGATTTTTCTTTGGACTTATAACCTGAGTTTATTTCTTTTCATTTACACTTTACCCTTATCATCTTGACAAATCTCAAGCTTTGTGCAATGGCAGTATCCTAACCAATGAGGTTTATCCCAGGTGCAGCAGTTGCTAATTGAAAACTATCACCTTGACAAATCTCAGCAAAAACTTATGGTCTTCTCCTACCTCATACCATATATAAATATCAAATCTAATTGGTTTGAAGATCCCCATGTGAAATGAAAAAACCAATAAAATTCTGGAAGATAAAATAGGAAATTATCTTTATGTCCTTAGATTAGGAAAGTATTTCTTAAACAGGGCATAAAACCACTAACCCCACACAAAAAAAATGATTGATAAATTGAACTATGTTAAAATTATGAACTCCTCTTACACACTGTTAACAGACTGAAAAGTATAAATAGAATGGGAAAACTGGTATTTGTGTGTGTGTTTATGTCTGATGAAAGTCACATAACAGAGTACATAAGAGCTTTGAAACCAATAAGAAAAAAAACAGATAAGTCCATTTAAAAGTGAACAAAGAAATCATTGATACTTCATAAGAAAGGCTACCCAAATAGCAAGTAAACAAATAGAAAGTACTTAATTTCATTAGTCATCAGAGAAATTTAAATTAAAACCACAATGATGTACCACTATGCACTCACAGAAACACTAAAATGAAAAAGACTGATATCAAACATTAACAAATGCTTGTGGAGCAACTAGAACTCTCATACATACTGTATGATACTATTTATACAAGTTTCAAACCCAGCAAACACTGATCAATGGTTAGTAAAATAATTACCTTTACTGCAGCATGTTTGGGGCAGGAATAAGTTAGGGATGCAATAGTGGACTGAGGATGGGGATAAAACTGGAAGGAGCTAGGGGTTCTGGGATGAAGGTATGTTTCTATTTTTTGTGACTAGTGATTATGTATATGTGTTAACTTTGTGGCAGTTCATTGAGTGGTACACTAGCAACTGGGTCCCTATGGCCTATATGTTATACTTTAAAAATTCCATCTGCCAATAGCTATGTAATAGGGATAGCTAATTATAGCTTAAAAGTATATCTTTCATGTGTTTTGCTAATTACTGTTATAATAATTGGTCAACAGGAGAAGTATATTCAAATTGACCCATAATATAAAATTATATTCCAATAATTTTACATTAGAATATGAAACACTAATACAACAAGAGTTATGGATATAGCCTTATTAGAGGTACATTTTAGGAATAAAAAACATCACCCATGTTACTAGGTGATGATAGTGGCAGGAGGGACCTATAAACAGCTTTCTCTCGCCTTGCCCAGAACTGTTCTTGATATAAAGTGGCCTATAACATTAACAAAATTGAGGGGATACTATTTGACCAACAGACACAGAAAAGATGCTCAACATCACTCATTATCAGGGAAATACATGTCAAAACTATAATGAGGTATCACCTCACATCTGTCAGAATGGCTAAAACCGGAACACAAGAAACAAGTGTTGGCAAGGATGTAGAGGAAAAGGAACCTTTGTGCACTGTTGGAGGGAAGGCAAAGTGGTGCTGCCACTGTGGAAAACAGTATGGAGGTTCCTCAAAAAATTAAAAGTAGAACTACCATATGATCTAGTAATCTTCAGTAAGGGGAACTTACCTAAAGAATACAAAAAAATGTATTCAAAGGGATACACGCACCCCTATGTTTATAGCAACATTATTTACAATAGCCAAAGTATGGAAGCAGCCCAAGTGTCCATCAACTGGTGAATGGATAGAAAAGATGTGGTATACATACATAATGGAATATATTCAGCCATAAAAAAGAATGAAATCTTACCATTTGCAACAACAGTTGAGTTGCAACAACAAGAGTTAGAGATTACAATGCTAATTGAAATGAGTCAGTCAGAGAAAGGCAAATACTATATGATTTCACTTAAGTGGCATTTAAGAAAGAAAATGAATGAGCAAAGAAAAAGAAGAAGACTGAGAAAGGGAGAGAGAAACCAAGAAACAAGCTCTTAACTTGAATGGCTATCAGATGGGAGGCAGATGAGGGAGATGTGTGAAGTAGGTGATGGAGATTAAGGAGTGCACTTTGCTTGATGGCTTCCAGGTGATGGATGGAATTGCTGAATCACAATATTGAACACCTGAAGCTAATATAACACTATGTTAACTATACTGGAACTTTAAATTTAAAAAATTGAGATGATATCTCCCAGGTAACTATTTTCTTCATATAATTTCAGTCTCTCTCTTAATATAAAATAAAGAGGGTAATACCTTATAAAAAACAAAATAGAAAATATACATAATTAACCATTCCAGTGCCTCTTTTTCAACCATTTGGTCACATGATTACTTAGTGTCAAACTAAGTTAAATACCTTCTAGAGCAATTTCCAATGCAGGTAATATGGAGGCAGCATTGTGAAGGGCAAAAAGGCAGTGCACTAGGAATTATATGGTGTCTTCTATCCTTCATGCTTCCACTAACCATTTGTGCAATTCTGGGGCTCCACACTAGATGACTCGGAAGCTCCTCTTTTCATGTGAAAATAGCATGATTCCATTTGCAATTTCATAATGGGAACTTAAATATAAACATAATCCTGTCCTTACCATAAGATTTCACTTAAAGTTGTAGGTAAATAGTATTACAAAACTATTGTAGAACCATTTTTCTTATCTCCTCCAAAAATAAAAAATTATGCATGCTCTTCCTCCTATTGGCGTTTTTACCTCTGGTTTGCTAATCATTTCCAAATGCCTTGCTCCTTTAACTACAATAACCATGCCAGCAAACATCTATTGAGCCTTTCTTATGAGGCAGGCAATATTCTAAGTTTCACACATGCCATCTTCCTTAATCCTTGTAACTACCTTGCTATAATTTCCCCCATTTTGGAACTGAGAAAATTGAAGCTCAAAATGGTTAAATGATTTGCCCATAGTCACAGCTTTACATAGTAAGAAAATAACCCAGCATCTGACCCAGAAAATCTGACTCCAGTACCCACACAGTAGGAATATAAAAATATTAACAATTGCTTCCACCTAAGTTTCAACTTTACATCAAGGACTGTTTCAAAGCACATTAAATGCTTTATATATAATTTCCTAACAATTCTGTGAGATATATATTCTTATCCTTATAGTTAAGATGGGAAAGCTGGGACATAAAAATTTATGTAACTTTCTCAAGGATGGATAAGTATTAAACAGCAGAGTCAAAATTTGAGCAGGGGCCTGCTTCTTTCTCTATTCTTTTATTTCTTTTATCTATTCTACTTTTTCTCCTTTTCTCTTTGCCATATCTGTTTTATTCACCCACTTTTTTTCCATGTATTTTTGCCTTAAAATACACAGTATCATGTACTGGGTTCATCTCTAACATAAGGGACAACGCAGGGCATATGTGTAAATTAAGATTGAAGACAACATTAGAATATAGCGTATGGGGCGCCTGGGTGGCTCAGTGGGTTAAAGCCTCTGCCTTCGGCTCAGGTCATGATCCCAGGGTCCTGGGATCGAGCCCTGCATCGGGCTCTTTGCTCAGCGGCGAGCCTGCTTCCCCTTCTCTCTCTGTCTGCCTCTCTGCCTACTTGTGATTTCTCTGTCAAATAAATAAATAAAATCTCTAAAAAAAAAATATATATATAGGGTATGTAATTCCAAGACCTACAGCATCAAAGACATATCATTATCTAAAAAAATAAATAATTTTATCCCAGTAGAATAGTAACTTAATATTTTCATGTGTTAAATTATTATAGGTCAAATATATTTAGTAAAAATATGCACATAAACATGATAAGCAAACAGGTAGTAACTTAAGAAATTATAGAAGATCTTGAAGTGGGGACACCTGGGTGGCTCAGTGGGTTAAAGCTTCTGCCTTCGGCTCGAGTCATGATCCCAGGGTCCTGGGATCGAGCCCCGCATCAGGCTCTCTGCTCAGCGGGGAGCCTGCTTCTTCCTCTCTCTGTCTGCCTCTCTGCCTACTTGTGATCTCTGTCTGTCAAATAAATAAATAAAATATTTAAAAAAAAAAAAAGATCTTGAAGTGTACTCTCATAATGTTGACATATGAATTTACTTTTTGTCTATGTAATTGTCTTATTGCTTCTCTTTGTATAAAATTTTCTTCTAAAGGAAGCTTTAAGAATTACCTTGTTCATTTGCATAAATGTAATTATTATCATAATTTCTATTTAAAATTTTAATGTTTCTTTAGGTTAATAAGATATTTTCAGGATTTATAAGATTTATTTCTAAACATCTTATTACATCACCTGTAGAAGTAAGACTCTTAGATCCTTCGCACACACTGTTTACTTCTAACTTGTCTCTGTGGGGTTAATTTGTCACCAGTGGGGTTAATTTGTCACCATTAATAGCTACATTTTCTCTGTTCTATGTTGAATACTTCAGGGTTTTCTAATAAGACCAGTGCTTCCAAGGAATAACATAACTACACCATAATCTTGTCATTGGGGTTATCTCTAATATACATTATGTATGAAACTTTTATTCATAAATTTAAAGAGACTCACTATGAATATCTGATGATTTTTTCAAGTTTCTTAGTAAAACTAATCTTAAAACCATAGGTTTTTAAGTGTGTCTTTTTTTTCTCTAATGCTCTTCTGAAAAAATAATCATTTCATTATGGAAGGATTAAATCTAAAAATATTATTACTAACAATGCTCTTTTCAATATAAACTTAATAAAATTATTTAAAAAAATAAAGTATGAAAATAGATGAAATTTAGTTTTCCCAGCAGTCTTAATACATTGGCTATTAGAGAGTTATGATGTAGAATATATTTGGTGTATGTATAGTACTCATCACAAAGGACGGACAAATCTTAATTTACTAAAGTGAACAATTTTAGGTTAAGAATGACTCAAATTTGACAAATATTTTTGTAAGAATTGGGTAAAGCATTGAAGCACAGTTTCAATATATTAAAGAAAAGGTAATTTTGTCTTTGTTTTTATTAGATGACTTCAAACAAATAACTACTGATTCTCAATTCTGTACCTAAAATAACTGTAATATAGTGTGGATTCTGTCACACTGTTATTAGTATTAGTCTTTTGTTTTCTAGGTAACAATTGTCACCATAGATCAAGAACAGCAAAAGTATGCTCTGTACTTTCTAAATATTATTTTACTAAATCCTCACAATGACTCTCTGAAGTAGCCTTTCTGATTTTCATTTTATAGATGGGGAAACTGATTTTTATAAAGTTTAATTAACATGACTTAGAGGATACAGGCAGGAAGAGGGAAAGCCAAGATTTGAGCAAATCTCTGTCTCATTACAAAGCCCATGCTTTTCTCTAGCGCCTTCCACACCAAGGCCAATTTTGGTCAAGTGGTTTTTAAAGAGGAGGAAGAATATTTTGGAAGAAGAAGAGAAAACAATCCTCCTTTAATTAATTCTCCCCGTCCTTGCCAATTACAACCCGAACTCCCATGTTAGGTTTTTATACAACATTTTAATGTTGTCCTTCTTGCCCTTATCTTTTTTAGTTATTCCAAAGGATGAAAATGTTGGGAAAAACTACTGAAATAGTAATAGAATAGAATTAGATGCCTGCAACTTGCTAACTTCTACCTCCACAGTGCCACTAAGTCATGCTACATAGGTTGCTACTGGTATTACCTGTAAGTAGAGGAGACCTTGTTCTATGGCATGAAACATTCCCTGATATAATATTCCTGGTTCCTTCATGTAGTCAACCAGTTCTTCAAATCACAAGTCAGGACCAATCCAGTTATAGAATGTGCAGAACTGAAGTTTACAACACATGGGGAGAACTTGTATAATACTCGTTTTGAAGGTATTATTTTGTTATGAATTTAAGTGCAAACTAGAGAATCATTGTGTGTTAGGCAGAATAATAATTAAAATTGCTCAAGGTGACCTCCTAGAAACACTGCATCAGAGATCTCTGAAATATTTCAGAGCTAGAAAGGTGTTTAGAGCTCTTTGTCTTTTTTTTTTTTTAACATAGCTGATCTTATTATTGGATGTTCAAGGTCTGTGAGTTTTTTCTGACCAGTAATGACCATAGAATAACGACTGCAGACACAGTTTCACTCACACAAAACCAGCAGTGACACCTTCAAGAGAACTAATCTTAAACATATACTTGAGATTAAGCATAAATGTCATTACCACCATCTGCAAAGCCAGTTGCAGTGATAATAGGTACAGCCACCATAATTAGTCCACTGCTGCTCCAAACATACTTCATCAAGAATTGCTCTATCATGATGTACCACAAACGTTTGGATAAAATGAGGTTCATCTGATCTGCTAAAGCTTTGTAACTTTTCTGGAGTTGCTTCATTTCTACCTACGGAGGGAAAAAGAGATAAGAATTAACCTAGTATGAGCTATAAAATTAAATAGTGTATGTTTGAGGACTTTCTTAAAAGATAAGAACATACTATTTTGTTTTATTTAGTATAGTATTATCTATGATTATAAAGGTAATAAATACAGATAACTATCAGGAGTAAGCATTATTATCTAGTTTGGGTAACCTGTATTATTTTTAAAAAAACATAATAGTCAATATAATGTTAAGTATAAAATACACATAAGTGATTTATAATCATGATTTCAAAATGATATGTATAAGATATTAAAATTAAATAATATCCTGTAAAAGAATAAACAATGTTAGAACCTTATCGTTTTTTGATTGAACCAAAAATACCTAAAAATAAAAACATGACACATACATGTGTAATTAGACTCCACTTTTGAACTAACTCTACTGGATTTTGTTTTAAATGCAAGAAGCCTACGGCATGCTGTAATTTACATCACTGAGTTCAATGAGTCAAGAGGAATGACCAATCAGTATGATTAATATAACACATGAGGCCAATTTTCAAGTGGAAATAGAAGTCCTATATTTGCTTTAAATCTTCTTCTTCAGGATGCTACTACTTTAAAATTTTTTTGATAATTGAAGAAGCTTCAAAAATTAAATGATTCTCTTTGGTAATTAAAATACCATTTTCAGCTTTAGAATTCCCTAATATTTCATTTGCAAATTCATTTGTATTAAGATTTCAAATGGATCACCTAAAAATTTCCATCATAGTTAATATTCTGAAGTTACTTTAATGCACTGCAAGCTTATGTAATTAGGCTAACTATTTTAGGGACCTACTTAATGTTGAAAATCTTTAATATTTAAAAATAACATTCTGGAACGCCTTTTCTTATCCTCATTTCTTCTATAATCTTAGTTTTTCCCTCAAAGCTAGGCAAAATTTCATTTCACTGCCTTTTTTTATTTGTCTCAAACTATGGTGCTGAACATTAACTAAGACTAATGCAAATGCTATTTGTGAGACACATTCTCCTGCAATTCTGAGGACTGAGGTCACTCCATTGACCAGACATGCAAAACTGTCAAACATGTCTTTCACATAAAAGCATGGTTTTTTCCCCCCTCTTGAAAAACAAAGGAACAATGACAACAACAACAGCAAGAATACCATCCTAAATTTTCTATCCTGGTGAAAATGTGTTTACTGAGTTTCCAAACAAATATTTCCCTCTAATGCTAAGACCAACCAGTTGGAATTTATGTTTTAGGCAAATGCTTTGGAGAGAATTCTGAGCATATTTGGGTAGCTGAGGGAAGTAGACTGCTTTTTCAGGTTGCTGAAAATCTTATCCCCATGAATCTTCAGAGAAGTTTGCACTTCA
Source organism: Mustela nigripes (assembly GCF_022355385.1). Lineage (NCBI taxonomy): Eukaryota > Metazoa > Chordata > Mammalia > Carnivora > Mustelidae > Mustela > Mustela nigripes. Next base: position 75,717,669 of record NC_081562.1, read on the forward strand.
CAGTTCTTGAACAGCTTGTAATTAGAAAGGTAAGGAAGCATATATTTCAATATAGGTTTAGATGTCATAGAAATCTAAAACGCTAAAGAAGTGGGTCCATCAACAGGACAACAGATGGTATCTAGCACTGCAGTGGCAGCTGGAAGAGTCTCACATTTCACTCATCACCTTAATTTCTATCTTACCTTATGTCCTCTGTAAAAGGCAATTTCTTCGACATTGGCTATAATTCTGGAGTGCACATACCGCAAATAGCCTTTTCTGTGAGCTTCTTCAGCCACCAATTTACCAAATTTGGGAGAGCAGGCTTTCAAAACTTTAGCCGTGGCATATACCACAAGTCCTGCTAATATGGTGGGCCCGATAGGACTGGCTCCTCGGGATGTAGCCGTCTGGATAAGCGTATAGGAGGTCAGGATTACATCTAAAATAGGCTTGGTCAGATTGGAATATAAGTGAGCCACAGACTGGGAGAACATCATAATATCCTCAGTAAGAGACTGGTCAGGGTTTGCCAGCCTCCCATCCATATTGATCACCTTATAATAAGTCTGGTTTGTAAAATAGGTTTCATAGGCATGGTCTACCAGACGAGTTCTGAAGGCCAAAGCCAGTTTGCACTCCAGGTACCTGATTGCACTGTTAACAAAGGTGGCAGGGATGGCAATCATAAGCCACTTGGTTAATTTGATGATGAAAGTCCGAGGCTTCTTTTCCACAATGCTTTTCACGATTTTTCCATCCAGACCAGCCACATAGATAGACAGAAAGGTTCTTGAGATTAGAGCCACCGAGTGGAGGCAGAGCCAGCCTGTTTCAGTGGTCACAAGTTTTGGAAAGAGAATTTTCCGAAGTTCTAGGAGCTGTTTGAAAAAATCTGCGTTAACTCCAGGACAAGGTTTTTTACAAGTGTTCTCGGTGCAATGCAGTATTTCTCTGTTCTCTGCAGCCGGATAAACTGCTTCTTTTTTCTTCCTGTGGCCAGATTGCTTTAAACGCTTGCCAATGATGGGGTAGAGTGTTTTCAGAGCATATGCCGCAGCCACCAGGCAGGCAGCCCTTTTAGCAGCACTCGATCTGGTCCATTTCACCCGATCAGCTGCTGCATTTAGCATATTTGTCATTTTCCCAGTTACCCAAACAGGCTTCGAAAAGAATTGGTTTTTAAAAGATCATGCTCCACGGGAATCCCCGGCAAATGTTTCAGAAAGTCCTACAGCGTTCCATAGTCTGCAGCATTTCTCCTCTTCTGTTTTTTTGTTTTGTGTTTTTGTTTTTAATGTTGCTCTGCTGTGACAGATGCAGCAGAGCTCAGACTCCACGGCATCTACGGGGATGAATCCCTCAGAAGCTCAAGCTGCACCAAGCCGCCCCAGGCTCCTCCCTCTCAGGCTCCTCATTGGCTGAGGGAGCGGTGGGACCTTGGAATCCTCGCTGCCTCCCTTTGAACCTTGAATGAGGAGAGAGCAAAACGAATTACATCTTTAAACAGGCGTTCAAAGAGTTAAACGTCTATTTTTGGAGAGGTCGAATCAGGGCAGCTGCTGGCGACAAAACCTGACCTAGCTACTGAGCATGCTCAGCGTCACTTAGAAGCCCACAGAAGTTTTAGAATCTACATCTCTTTTCTAAGGTTTTAGTAGGTACCATAAGCGGAAGAGCAAAAAGAAAGGGAGATTTTCAAGAGCTATAAAACGAGATGAAGGAGAAGGAACTAGGGAGCTGAAAAAGAATCTGAAAAGGATATGCAATGAATCTAAAACGGAGAGAGAAGAAAGTGACAAGTTTGGAGGGCACTGGAAAGAACAAAGTAGCAAATACTTAGGTCTGTTTTTTGGTGCCGCTCCCCTTCCCTGGGGTATTTTGTTTTCCTCTCTCTGTGATAGCACGTGAAGTCCCAAAACCTATAACACAAGCTGTGGTTGAGGGTATGTTTTTTGTTTTGTTTTGTTTTTGGTAAATAAATGTAAGTCTTCTGTATTATAAAAAAAATAATTATTTGCTGTACTTTCATCCCAGTGTTTACTTGTCCTTATAATAATAAAAATCTTCCAGCCCCTTAACTGCTATTTTTAGCAATGGAACGTATTTATTTACAATGTGACTGTTAAACCAGTACAATATTTCACTTCTTCCATCTCCTAGTGTCCTTTAGATAGTTGTTACTTGGAGGTATGTGACTCTATAATCAAAAGTTACTATTTGGGAATCCAACTGGAGTTAGATGGTGCAAATAACTTCTCCAGAACCTTACTTATTTTTCAAGAGTTTTGTTTGTTTTTGTCTTTTTCAAGCTTTCGTTTTGTTCCTTTTGTTTAGGCTTAGACATAATCTTCTGGTTACTTCCCATTTCCATCTTGGTTATTTGATAAAAGCCAAGTGTGTTAATGAAAAACTCTGTACATCATGAATGGAGGACTTACACTGCTAAATTGTCAAGAAAATTCTACATATTTTAAACAATGTAAAGGGCCTTTTTTTTTTTTTTTAAGGTAAGGATGGGTATATTCTCAAATATGCAAAAACATTTTTTCTTTCCCATGTGCTCCTCCCCCATACACAACATACACATTTTAGTCATCTGAAAGTCTGGGAAAATATGCATTAAACAGAGGTCAGCAAATTACAACCTAACCAGTGAGCCAAACTCAGCCCTTGAGCCAAGAATAGATTTTACATTTTAAAGTGGTTGAAAATACATCAAAAGAGGTGCTCCTAGGTGGCTCAGTTGGTTAAGTGTCTGCCTTGGGGTTAAGGTCAGGATCTCAGGGTCCTGGGACCCAGCTCCCATATGAGGCTCCTGGCTAAGCCAGGAGACTGTTTCTCCCTCTCCTTCTGTCCCTCCCCTGCTTGTGCTCTTGCTCTCTCTCAAATAAAGAATTAAACTCTAAAAAGAAAATACATCAAAAGAGGAGTGATATTTTGTGTTATGAAACTTTACTGAAATTTTTATTTCGGCATCTAGAAATAAAGTTTTATTGGAACATAACCATACCCTTTAATTTACTTGTTTATACTTTTCAAGCCACAGTGACAGAATTGAGTAGGTGAAACAGAGCCTAAATATTTACTAACTCACTCCCTTCGGAAGAAGTTTGCCAACCCCTCTGATAGAATATAAAACCGGTCTCAGTGTTGAATGATCTTCATTATTCATTTGACTATGAGTAAAGAACTATTCTGACTTTTATAAGTAACAGTATTCATAAACTTTAAAAACTCTTTTCCCGTGTACCTATATTAATTCTAAGAATCATCACAGGTCTCTTTTCATTTGTTTGCATTCCATTCAGCAAATGTATAATGAACGAGTGGCAAATTTCTACAAGTCTCTTTGATGGTTGGCCATATTAGCAGGCACAATCATTTCATTAAGACTAAGTCTGTATGTAGAGATCATAGTGTTATAGTGATTATTTTCAACATGTTTTATTCTTAATCTTATGCTTTTTATGTACCAAAATAGGGTGTCAGACATTTACAAATTTTAATTCTTTACATCTCATCTCCTCACTGTGACAGGACAAGTGAAAGGCCAGGGTAAACTTAAGTGGGAATGACAGGAGGATGTTCAGCCAGGCAGAGCATGTTACACAGAGGCATGTGTAGGTGTAGGTCAGAAAGCAGCTGGTAGTTGAGGCAAGTGGCTTACATCACTGGCAGAGGACAGCCATTTCCTAGAAGGAGCAGTGCAGTGGGAATCTAGATGCAAAGAACATTAGAGATCCAAACAGGCCCACACATAATTATGGGTAGGTCAGTTTACAAACTGGTACTGAGGCTGGGGTACAGGAGCAAGATTTTAATGTGTGGAGTGAAAGACTTGTTAGAATGAGGATGTAGGTATGAGGAAAATAAGATAGAAATTTGGTTGCTAGAATTGTGTACAAGCAACATTTAAAGCTAGTTACTAGAACTGGGGAAAAGGTCATTGTGAGATTTGACTTGATATTGAGCCCCTTAAGTACAGACTAACTAAAACCATTTAACTCCACTGTTGGCTCAGGTCATGATCCCAGGGTCCTGGGATCGAGCCCTGCATTGGGCCAGGGAGCCTGCTTCCCTCTCCCCCTCTGTCTGCCTCTCTGCCTACTTGTGATCTCTCTCTCTTTCTGTTGGATAAATAAATTTAGAAAAAATCTAATAAAAAAAATAAAAAGAAAGAAAACCAGAAAGGTAATTCCAGTTGGAAATATATGCCATTTAAGTAAGAAACAAAGAATGTCAAGATACTTCTTTCATTTTTTATACTGGCAATATTCAGTTAAAACAAAGATAATGTTAATTTGCTTTGAATTCCAAATTAAGTGAGAAAAAGGATGTTGAAAAAAATCACTTGTTACTAAACTAAACAAAATTCAGCCTAATTTCTACTCAAGTGTCTCAATTTTACATGTGTTTGTATGGAAAAGTGTTAAAATTTTCTTAAGGGGGAGAATAATCTTAGAAAATGAATGAAAATTAAAAATAAGTAATAGTTTCCAAATTACTCTGTTCTCATGTGGTTTTCTTTCTTTCTTTCTTTTTTTGAGATTTTATTTATTTATTTGACAGACAGAGAGATCACAAGTAGGCAGAGAGGCAGGCAGAGAGGGGGCAGGAAAACAGGCTCCCTGCTGAGCAGAGAGCCCGATGCAGGGCTTGATCCCAGGACCCTGGGATCATGACCTGAGCCTAAGACAGAGGCTTCAATTCACTGAGCCACCCAGGCACCCCTCATATGGTTTTCTTTCTTTCTTTCTTTTTTTTTTAAAGATTGTATTTATCCATTTGACAGACAGAGATCACAAGTAGGCAGAGACGCAGGCAGAGAGAGAGAGAGAGGGAAGCAGGCTCCCTGCTGAGCAGAGAGCCCCATCCGGGGCTCGATCCCAGGACCCTGAGATCATGACCTGAGCCAAAGGCAACGGCTTAACCCACTGAGCCACCCGGGCGCCCCGTCTTTTTTTTTTTTTTTTTTTAAGAGTAGGTTCTGTGTCCAGTGTGATGCCTAGTGTGGGTCTTGAACTCATGACCCTGAGATTAAGAACTGAGCTGAGATCAAGAGTCAAATGCTTAACCAACTGAGCCACCTCGGTGCCCCTAGGTGATTTTCTTAATGTCAGTGCCAAAGTGAACACAACCAACATCTATGGAAGAGCCAGATTAAAGAGGTTTTGTACATATTCAGAATATATAAGAAACATATTAAACCATATGTATTATAAATTGTAAAATATCAGAAGTGATTTTTTATAATAGATCTCCATATACAAGGATATAAATAAAAAATATATAATATAGATACTATATATGTTATGAGTTTATATAGTAAATCACCAGAAAGTAGATTTTTTTTTTAGTAATGTAGATTAAGATTTAAGAATCTTGGATTTTCTTTCACCAAATGCTAAGTAGTATTTCATCTGTGCTGTATTCCTTTCTTGAACTGTTTCCTGACCCAAGAGATTACCTAATTGCCCTCCTGGCCCTAAAATAGCACTGTGTTTGACTCATTAACTATCGATCATGTTAGTTATTCATGAGAGGCATAAACAACACTAAAGATGAGATCTTAGGTCAGCATTTCAGCTGTTACAAATAACCACCTAATAACTAGTTAATAACGAAATGGCTTTTGGGGTGAAGGAAAAATCAGCAGATTATCTTGTCTGAAGATGTGTCTTATAGGTTAATTTTTTCCTTAGCCTAATTTACCACTTCTACTGCCTTTCTGTTAATGTTCTTGATTTCTCAGTAAATTGATCCATCTCTTCTTTATGTTCTTTCACATACGATATATCAAAAGAGTCAGTTAATCCTTTAGCAAATTATTTCCCCCTTTTAGTTGATTTAGTCAGTTTGTACCTGTTTAAAAATGTTGAAATTTGGGGCGCCTGGGTGGCTCAGTGGGTTAAGAACCTGCCTTCAGCTTAGGTCATGATCGCAGGGGTCCTGGGTCCAAGCCCCACATCGGGCTCTTGTTCAGCCGGGAGCCTGCTTCCTCTGCCTGCCTCTCTGCCTACTTGTGATCTCTGTCGGTCAAATAAATAAATAAATAAATAATCCTAAATATATATATATATATATATATATATATATATATAGAAAATAGTAAGGCTAATAACTCTAGGTTGTTACTTCTGACTTGGCTGTATAATTTAGATACCGAAAAATGACCAGTTCATGTGGAAGACTAATTTGTTCTGAAATGGTGTATTCATCTGGTCTAATTCAAACCAATAATAGGTATATTCTGGTGAATTTTTATTATTTATATGATTAAATAAGATATCTACCCTGGGACATAATTCTATTTTATGTACTTTTTCCCAGTGACTTAACAGAAAATATATTATATTTGAATAGGTTAAATTCTGGAAAACAGTCATGACAATGAGGGGAGGGTACTTTGTGGATTTATTTGGGACAAGAGATTTCTAGTTTCCAACCAAAATATTATAGAATAGTTTGTAGGATATATGCTTTATGAGGCTATACAAACATAACACAGAAATAAACAGCAAAATCCAATTTTTGTTTTGAGTATTTCTGATAAGAATTTGAGTCTTTGGGACTTTGCAGCTTAAATAAAACTTTGATCACTCAGAAACTCACAAAATGTACGTAATAGTAAATCACTACAGGGCAGCATTCCTAATAACTGTTTACTTAATATTAAAGCAATATGTGAGGGGCACCTGGGTGGCTCAGTGGGTTAAAGCCTCTGCCTTTGGCTCAGGTCATGATCTTTGGGTCCTGGGGATCGAGCCCCGCATGGGGCTCTCTGCTCAGCAGAGAACCCTGCTTCCTCCTCTCTGCCTACTTGTGATCTCTGTCTGTCAAATAAATAAATAAATAAATAAAAATCTTAAAAAAGGAAAACAGTATGTGAAAGATACTTAAAGGATTTGGATGGGGAGTGATAAGTGAGAATGCAAGCTTCATCTTTAGGATTAGGGATCGTATAACTTTGTCTTTGCCTTCTTTTTCTCCCCCAAGTCAGATCTTTGATCTGAAAAAGAAGGCTGAGACCAATACAAGGCTAAACATAATTATGGTGGAGGTGGCTTGAAACACTAACCCTGTGGCCACAGTCCGAAACTTCATTTACTTAGGCTTCCCTTGCCTGAGCGGTTAAAACTGCTGATTCCTCTTCCCTTATGCGTACTGGCTGCTTTCCCACAGCGTCCCTTGCGGCCCTATCAGGCCACTGTCTCCGCAGAAACCGCAGAGGCTTTTGGGAGGCTCACAAAAAGCCAGCCTGGGCGCAGAGGCTGTCGGGAGGCTGGGCGGTACGCCGCAGGAGGCTGAGGCTAAAGGAGCTGTGGCGGGGCACAGACCCAAGACGTCTGAGCTCCCATCTTTGGGGGCCTCAGAAGTTTCTGAGCGATGAATTGGGTCGGGGGATCTCGGTGAGTTGTGCTTCTGGAGCTTGAGACCGTAGGCCGTGAGTCCACGTACATTCATTCCCAAAATGGCGCCTTTTTCCTAAGCCCTGGAGGGGCGGGCGTAGCCTGAGCCGGAGGAACCTTGGTAGGCGTGGGTCTTTTCATTGGTAGCCCAACTGGGAGACCTTAGTCACTACCTCTCTGTTCTAAACCAAAAGAAAATCAGCTTCTCCCCACAGTCTTTCCAAGGGCTTCGCGTGTGGGGCGCACAGTGGGTGAAGTTCTTTGCCTTCCCTCCCCCGTGTCCCATGTCTTCCTTCTCTAATGAGGCCTCTCAGCACCTGAGCCCTCTTCTGCCTTCTTCCCGCTTCTGCCCATCTCTCAGGAGAAGTTTTTTCTCAGGTACTGTATAGCTTCTGTATGAATGTGTAAAGTACTATGGAAGAGATCATGCCTTGCTGTCCCTAAGTCCATTGTCGGGGGAGAGGGCAGTGGCAGTATCAGTTATAAATTTAGTTTGCTTTATAAAGGAAGGTAAAGTGAACATTTTTTTTTTTTTTGAAGATTTATTTTTTTGAGAGAAGGCGGGCATGCGCATGCGTGCATGTGACCTCACAAGCGAAGGGAGGGGCAGAGAGAATCTTCAGGCAGGGAGTCTAACATGGGAGTCTCTCCCAAGACCCCGAGATAATGACCAAAGCTGAAACCAAGAATCTGTGGGTTAACCAGCTGAGCCATCTAGGTGTCCCCGAAGTGAACAGTTTTTAACTGCAATAACTTACAAGAGAATTGGCAATTTATTTTGTATTTAGCATTAATCATAAAGCATGACTGGTTGACAATGTAGTTCTCTATAACATTTTCATTACTACTGGCCTACGGTCCACTTGGATAGAAATAATGTGGGCCTGTAATTTCATTTGATGAAAGTCCTTGACAAAAGGAAATTTTAGAATTGAAATACTAATCTGTTAAATATGATTTTTGTCACAGGTAGACCCAGAGCAGTGGTGATAGGGTTAGACTATAACACATTTGCGTTCTAAAGGATTTTGTAAGGAGACAGCTTTTGTGTTCACCAAGTATTGTAACTATGCCCAGTAATTTTAGCAGAAGCATATTATCCTGTTGAAGAATATGTTAGCATTGTATTTTAGAAATGTCTCTGAATTATTTCTGGCTGGTGTTCTAGCGTCACACTTCTACTTTGTAGAAAATGGAAAATTCACTTACAGGCTTCACATGAGTTAGGTGATATGTGATTATGATTTGATGTTTTTGAATCTGACAGTCTTTAAAATTATTAAGTGATATACGAAATAATTTTGCAAATGCTTAATACTGTTAAAACGTAGGTGCCATTATTCTCCTATATGTAAAGCTTCTGGCTCTTCAGAGAGTAATATTTTTCATCCTATTGGGAGGATGCAAAAGCAATATACGGCAGAATAGTCTAGCAGTGTGTTTTTCAAAAATGAAGTAGAACTGTGCCTGGAAGTATTAGGTACCACTGGGGCTTAAGAAACCACAGAAGTAACATGACACCTCTCCCTGGAGCAACAGTTTTACTCAGGGATTAGAGGAAAAAAATATTTGTAAATTTAAACAAACATGGATACATTATGGATTAAAGTACGTAAATCCTGTGATATTTTAAGTTAAAATCTGCAAATATAAATATATTTTCTTGGGGGAATGGACTCCTTAGGTCAAACCCCAGATTGGTAACGAAACAGTATTTCCATTTTCTACTATGACAGTAGACGAGGGTGTGAAAGATTAGTTGATCATGGTATTGTGATCATGAGGGCCTAAAGGGCCTCAGAATCCAAGACAGTGCTTAGTAATGACTACTAGCAGCTGATGAGAGCTGTTAGAGAATAAACATTTTAATCTGTATCCCAGTCCATTCTGGAACTTGTTTATTACCCTCCCTTATCCTGTTTTTTGGTTGAAAATTTTGAGAAATGTTAAGAACTTAAATACAGACAGATGAGATAATTGGAAAACATTTACAGAGCTCTATCAGAACTTCTCTCTCAGAGCATTCAACATTAAACAAACAGGTTGTCACATGCCTTCCTGTTTAGGGCATTGTTAATCTCTGTATGAGGTGGGGGAGGAAAATGCAGAAAAGAAAAAGATGTAATTTTTTTTTAAAGATTTTATTTATTTATTTTACACAGAGAGATCACAAGTAGATAGAGGCAGGCAGAGAGATGGAAGCAGGCTCCCTGTTGAGCAGAGAGAGCCCCATGCGGGACTCGATCCCAGGACCCTTAGATCATGACCTGAGCCGAAGGCAGCGGCTTAACCCACTGAGCCTCCCAGGCACCTGAAAAAGATGTAATTTTGATCCACAAAAATAATCTGTGGTAGAATGGTGAGAATAGTATAGCATTATTACTGAATAGTTAAATAGCACTTACTATTAAAAGAAGCACTGTTCTAAGTGCTTTTCACATATTAGCTCATTTACTCTTAACAAGAATCTCATGAGGTATATACAAATGTTATTCCTATTTTACTGATGCAGTGTTAAGGTTAAGTGACTTGCTCAAGGTCACCCAGCTAATCAGTAGCAGAGTTAGGATTTGAGAGCAATGTGCTTAACCACTCTGCTGTGCTGTATAGAAACAAGTTTTCTAAAAGTGGCACACATAAAGGGCTGTGGATACTTAAAGAACAGAGAAACAAATTCCATGAAGCCTTGAAGGATAGCAGTATTGCACAGAACAAGCACCACAGAGAAACAATGAAGCACAGGTTCTTAAAATTTGAAAAGGAGGTGAGGTAAATAATTGGTCAAATTAGAGACCTAGTTTTTAGCAAGGCTTAGAAGGGATGGATGGGGGTGGTATTAAACAAATTGGATGGGTTATTTGTCAGACAGCAGGTGGGTCTGCATTAACACAGGAAGCTAGTAAGGGGCTTTACACATTTTTGATAAGAGAATTAAAAAAGCAGGTTATAGCAGTTTTGTTTTGGTCATAGCAGTCTGATTGTATACACAAGATGGAAGCAGAGTATTCTTATTTATTGTAGGAACTTGATGTAAGTTTAATTGCAGAATTAATTTACAGAAGAATTTTTATTTTTTAATTTTTAAAAAAGATTTTATTTATTTTAAAGAGAGAGGGAGTGAGGGTGGGGTGTGGGTGGGTAGGAAGGAGGGAGAAAATCTGAAGCAGACTACCTGCTGAGCTGGGAGCCTTTGTGCAGGGTCTCGATCTTGCCACCTCAAGATAATGATGTGAGCTAAAACCAAAAGTCAGACGCTTAACGCACTGAGCCTCCCACACGCCCCAGTAGGAAAATCTTTATTATGGCTAAGTTCTGTACAGTTTTTCTTGGCATAAAACAAACTTGGCATTTGATTTTTTTGCTACTCTTCAGTTTGGGGACTCTACCAGTCATACATGAAGTGTCTTGTTTTGTGTGTGAAATAAAAAGGAAAGGTTTGGTGGCTAGGGAAGATGTAAGCTTCCCTTATTTTTTCCTTTTCAAAATTATTTGGTTTGGTTTTAGTGTTAAAGTTCGTGGACATTTTTACAAGATACCATTTCACTTAAAAGAGTCTCATTTTGGTTAGAGATTTGGTCTAAGCTGAGAGTAATTTACATGGCTATAATAGCAATTCCCAATCAACTGTCTCTGAAACTTGCTAATCATTGGTAATGTCAGGTTTTTCAATATAATGGTCTGTTCTTTCTTTTTTTCAAAGATTTTATACACACACACACACACATATATATATATACATATATATATATTATTTTAAAATGCTCCTCATTTAAGTCCTTTTTTGACAGTTACAATATCAGTCATTTGTCAGTCTTGCCAATTAAAATTTTTTTTTTCTTTTACTTGTCTGGGAATCATTGCTGTAGAACTCTAGTTCTTGTTTTATAGTTTTTATAAGTCGCTTAGACCCTGTATTTTCCTTGTTAGATTGAGGTATACATTTGAGACAGGACAGGTATACTCACTGAAATGATCCTCTTTCATTTTCCTATTTATTGATCAGTAACTTTTTTCACCAAATTCATAGCCACCTCAGACATGAAGGTGTTAGGAAGATAGGAGAGGAAGGAGAATCTAAAGATGTATACAGTCTTTGGGCTATAATATGCATTTTATGAGTTTGACTATAGGTGGACTATATTGCACTACATATGAAGTATAAGAAAACATTTATTTTTAATTAGGGGAAATTTATTTTGCAACTTAGATTGAATACAGCAACCGGTGTCATAAGATGGACACAGATAAAATTTTGTTTAAATTTAGTTAAGGGAGAAGTGTGCATTTGTAAATGTAGGCCTAGAACGTTTATGCAAAATAATTGTTGAGTGCTGTGTACCAAGCACTGTGCCAGGTGGGCATGAAAAATAATGAAATTTAGCCCCTTTATGAGAGATTTATATTTTATTGGGGGTGTGGATATGACATGTCATTAAGTTTGAAAATGTTTAAGATAAGGGGCCAAAATACATGCTTTAAGGAATAGATACTCAGAACGATAGCAGAATATAAGATAGTTTTAGTTGAAGCTTTGGCATTCAGAAACAAGAATAAAGGATAGTTGAGATGGGGAAAATAAAGATGCAAATAAACATTACATAAGTAGTTGGAGATAAGATTATATATTTAAATATTTAAAAATATGTATACGTGTCTTTTTAATAGTGAGGTTGAAAGCCAGACTGAGAAGTTGAAATTTAATCTGTTATTGAGTCATACAAGTTTGGAAGGAACACAATCAAATTGATATTTTATGATTGTTTGTGGTTAGTGTTCTGTAGTTTGGAAATGGTGGGGAATAAACTTTAAGATAATACTACCAGTTAGGATTCTGCTGGGGGAAAAAATACTATTTTTCCATTTTCCGGTATCATTGTATATTCTCCAAATCAAATCAACACAAGTCCTAACTCATTTTGTAGGTTTCATGGGTTATGTGATTTTGGATTAATTATTAAACCTCTTCATACAAGGGTAGAACCTTCTTTCTATATGGAAAAAGAATGCAAAATCACGACTATAAAATTAGATACAGGGTGTAGAAGGGGCATTTTTATGTTAAGAGCCCTGAAACTTAACCTTAATCAGTTTTACAATAAATTCTCTTTATAATTAAGTTAGTCTCTGGGCATCTTTTCTTTATCTGTTAAAGCACTGTGAACATTGTTCTGTTTGCCTGATGCAGTCATGACTTATGCTTGTGGTCCTAGAGGCAAGCCCAGGTTAGCAAAGTTAGTTTTTGTTTTTTAACTAAAGAAACTACCATCACTGTTTCTGTTAAAATGAGCCCAGATAGAGTCCGTGAGTGGCCATTTTTTTTTTTTTTTTTTTTTTTTTTAACCTCTGCTACCATGAGCTGAGTGTGCAGTGAAGAGAGTTCTCTCTTTTAACATGTGGTTAAATCTAAAGACATCCAGTGATAACTCGGGAAAAACACTTTCCAGATGGAAAATAATTAACCAGTCCTTTAAAGGACAGAATAGAGGGCACTAGTTGATAGAGTGTTTTGGGACATGAGCAGCTAGGGACAATTAGCAGAAGTATTAAATGCTGCTATTCCTGCTGGCCAGTTTTACCAATTAGTGTTGTAGCATGCTAAAGTTTGAGAGATTTGTATAGCTGCCATACCTGGGGGGGTGGAGTCAATATGAAACGGGAAATTTTAGGTTATATGTAAGTGAAATTGAAAGGAATAGAAGCTAAGCTCCTGTCCTGTCAGAGCACATACAAAGAGTAGTAGGAATGTTGTTGCTGTAATGGCTTTTGTCAGCTTTTTTTTTTTTTTTAATATTGTTTGGTAATGCTTTTGTAATTCATTTGGTAGTGGAGAACTTAAAAGAAAACTAATGTTTAAAAATAAATTAAGTAGTGATATTTTGTTTTTAAGTTGATGATGAACCTATAAGTTATGTGCAGAATTTTTACTAACATTTAGCATCTCTCATGGTTATATCATTGACCACATGAGAAGCTGAAGAAAATCTGAAAAAGCATCAGGATTTACTTTCATGTTTAGTAGTTATTTTGAGGAAAATATAGTGGCCAACAATAATTTGACACATGTAACTGTAGAACATTGAAGATAAAATTATATCTATAATAATATGAATACACATTTGGTGGATTATAGCATCATGTGTTAAAAAGTGTTCTTACTAAATTATATAACCTGTGTGACCAAGATAAACTTGAATTGATTGTGGTTTACATGTATTTCATAGTTGCATCCAAAGAAGCTTGATATTTTACCAAACGGAAACTGCAGTTGTCAAAATTTTGAACAATTTTATATATGTGCAGTTAATGTAACTGAATTACAGTGTTTCTGAGACAATACTAATGTTGAAAACTACTTTGGCATGTCATTATAAGCTTTCTCTCTTTGCTGCCTTTCATTATTTGAATTTCGTTAACATATGAGTCTTTGAAGAATTACTTTGAAAAGCAATCCATGTGTCCTATGTTGTTCTGAACATTTTTGAAAGGAAGTCCTCCAAATTTTGGTGACATTCTGTGAAAAAAAAATATTTGTTCAAAATAAATAAGTCTTTATTCCATTAATAGAGTGGGAAAACTTCAACATTTGAAGCTTTAGTGAATTAAAATTATTGAAAATAAAGTTTTTAAGATTTAATTGTGATAGCCTGAAACATACATTCATGTTGGGGTATCATTCACTTTCTTTCTTTTTAGTTTTTAGTGATTTTATTTATTTATTTGACAGAGAGAGTGAGAAAAAGAGAGCACAAGCAGGGGGAGCAGGAGAGGGAGAAGCAGACTCCCTACTGAGCAGGGAGCCCGATATGGGGCTTGAACCCAGAGCTCTGGGATCATGACCTGAGCTGAAGGTAGCTGCTTAACCAGCTGAGCCACCCAGGCACCCCAGTATCATTCACTTTTTAAAATCTCTTCCACTATGTGACTCAGGAGATGGCTGCTCATGTTTATCATTAAAGCCTGTAACTGTGAAATAGTGTTTTCTTAGTGGAAATACTATAAAAATTTAGTCCGAAAGAAGTTATTTTACTTAGGCTCCATATTTTGAGTATTAGGTTTTTGCCTTATTGATTTGACAGTTCTTTTCTCAATACCTTACCATTTATAATTCATACATCTCTAAAAACTTCTTTCTTGTTTAATAAGAGAAAAAGTTATGTAAAATCTATAATGTTCTACATATATCATTACTATTCCTGACACATCAGGTAGACCTGTTTTAGTTTTGTGGAAAGCCAATGTAAGTACTTTTTCTAGGCTAGTTACTGTCCTGAATCTTAATAAGTTTGCTAGCTAACAATGTTAGATTATGATGTTTTAGATTAAATTAATTTCAATGTAATACAAGCCATAAAATATTGTTTTTATTTGTTAGTTATTGCTCTATTTATTTTATTTGCATTTCCCACTTTTAATCACACTTAAGATACTGTTGTAAGATCTTAACAATCTGGAAACAGTTTGTTTTGCAGGGCACCATGCCACTAAAAAATAAACTAAGCAGCAAACTAAAAAGCATAACAAAAGAAACAAAAAACAATTCAAGACCATTAAGGCATGTCCCCATAGTATTTAATTTATATAGTAGTTTTAATATCTCCTGCATGCTCCATGTAAAATGTATGTTAGTGTTTTTTGTTTTTATAAACCTGTTGCCTTTGTGTCTTTTTTTAAAAAAGTATTTCTTTAGCCTTTTCCTTTAAATCTTTCCTTGCAAGAAAACATAGCAAAGGGCTATGATACATTACTGTAGTCAACATACTTTCTATTTCTTTGGGTGTTTCTGTGTCTCTCTCTTCTCACTTCTTATCCTTTTTCCTCCTTTCTTCTCCCATCTCTTAACTCCGTTCCCTCCCTTAACCTTTTTACATCTCTCTATTTTACTGTATTCTTTCTTACAATGAATAGTGTAACAAATATCTATATTCCTGCATCCCAGAATTGATAACTTGCAGAGTGTTCTGTGAACAGGTTATGACTATTACTGATTGTCTTTTAGTATGTGGCTATAATGGCAACTAATATTGTTCATTCCTCTATTGAAAGAGATGGTTGCAATATATTTTTCTAAAAATCCATTTCCCTGGATAATGTAGTAATTGCTTTTAAAAAGATTAACCTTGGGGCACCTGGGTGGCTCAGTGGGTTAAAGCCTCTGTCTTCAGCTCAGGTCATGATCTCAGGGTCCTGGGATCGAGCCCTGCATTAGGCTCTCTGATCTGTGGGGATCCTGCTTCCTCCTCTCTCTCTCTGCCTACTTGTGATCTCTGTCAAGTAAATAAATAAAATCTTTACTAAAAAAAAAAAAAAAGATTAGCCTCATTCCTACTTCCACACCTCTAATTATCTAGTAATTTATTTATTTATTTTTAAAAGATTTTAATTATCTAATGGTTTAAATTTAAAGGAAAAATTTAAACAAAATCTTGAAATTATTTTTTATAAAGTGTGTATAAATTTCATGAAGACACTTTCCTATGATTAGGGCCTTGAAGATATTGAAAGTTTTGAATTCAGAAGTGTGGTGAGAGAGGTGTCCATATAAGGAGAATAGAAACATATACCTTAATTTGGTTGGGTGTTAGAATACATGTAGTAGAAGAATGAAAATCAGGTTGAAATCTGAGTTGGAGACAGACTATGGAAGTCATGTCCCTAAGTGATAACCAGAGCTGTGTTTATTGGGATTCCAGTGTAGTGAAATGTATTGGGGAACATTTGAATAAAATCTCAGAAATTCTAAAATATAATTATGGTAGTTAGCTACATACTTAATATTTCAGTTGTCAAAGTAACAAATGACTTCTAGGGATTCATATTACATAATGACAAACTGTCTTTTTTTTTTTTTTAAAGATTATTTATTTATTTATTTGACAGAGATTACAAGTAGGCAGAGAGGCAGGCAGAGAGAGAGGAGGAAGCAGGCTCCCTGCTGAGCAGAGAGCCCGATGCGGGACTCGATCCCAGGACCCTGACATCATGACCTGAGCCGAAGGCAGCGGCTTAACCCACTGAGCCACCCAGGCGCCCAATGGCAAACTGTCTTAATTAAGTGCACATTTTTCTTTGTCAGATGTAAAATTCCAGTTCCCCCTTTATTTAGGGGCTATGTTTTCCCTTTGCTATCTTATTTTTTTCTAGCTTTATTGAGGTGAAAGTGACCAATTATAAGATATTTAGAGTATACAACCTGATGATTTGATATATGTATGCATTGTGAAGGGATTCTCATCATCAAGTTACCACATCCATCACCACACATATAATTTCTTTGGGTGAGGCCATTTAAAATCTACTCTCAGTAAATTTTAATTATATATTATAATATTATCAATTATAGCTACCCTGTTATACATTAGATCCTTCACCTCATTCATCTGATAAAAACTGTAACCTTTAAAAAAAATCTTTCCCTGTTTCCCCAGACCTCCATCTGTCACCTTTCTATTCTCTTTTTCTATGAAGTTGACTTTTAAAAAGATTCCCATATAAGTGATACTGTGAGATATTTTTCTGTCTGACTTAATTTATCATTATGCCCTGTAATGTTACCACAAAGGTGGTTTTGATGTTTTTTCTTTCTAAAAGCGAATAGTCCATTGTGTGTGTGTGTGTGTGTACACACACATTTACACACAATACATCATATTTTCTTGATCTGTTCCTCTACTGACAGATACTTAGGTTGCTTTCATATCTTGGGTATTGTAAATAATGGTGCTGTGAACATGGGAGTAGAACTCTCTTTGAAACATTGAATTTGCTTTGGATATGTACTCAGAAGCGGTATTGCTGGATTATATAGTAGTTCTATGTCTAAATTTTTGAGGGAAATCCATATGCTTTCCATAGTGGCTGTACCAATTTACATTCCCACCAACAGTGCAGAAGAGTTCCCTTTTCTCTGCTTCTTCCCCACCATTTATGATTACTTTTCTCTTTGATAAGATTCTTTGAGGTTTAAGGTGATATATCATTGTGGTTTTGATTTGCATTTCCCTGATGATTAGTGATGTTGAATACCTTTCATGCATTTGTTAGCCATTTGTGTGTCTTCTTTGGAAAAGTGTCTATTTATGTTTTTTTCCTATGTTTTAAAAAATTTATTTATTTTTTATTTTGAGTAGGCTCCATGTCTGACACAGGCCTCTTGAACTCATGACCTCAAGATCAGGAGTCGCATCCTTTACTGACTAAGACAGCCAGGCACCCTTATGATTTTAAAGTTTTAATTCCAGTATAAAGTAATGTTATATTAATGTAGGTGTACAATACAGTGATTCAGCAGTTCTATACATTACTCAGTGCTCATCATGGTAGTGTGCACTTAATCCCTTTCACCTGTTTTACTTTCCCTAGCAACCATCAGTTCTTTATAGTTAAGAGTCTGTTTTTGATTTTGTTTCTTTGTTTCTTAAATTCCACACATAAGTGGAATCATATGGTATTTATCTTTCTATGACTGATTATTTTACTTAGCATTATACTCTCTAGAAGAATCCATGTCATTGCAGATAGCAATATTTCATTATTTTTTGATTATATCATATTCCATTGTATATACAGTCCATCTCTTTTTAAAATTTATTTTATTTCATTTCAATTTAGTTAACATATACTGTATTATTAGTTTCAGGGATAGATGTTAGTGATTCATCATTTGCATATAACACCCAGTGCTCATTACATCAAGTGCCCACTTTAATGCACATTATCCAAATATCCCTCCCCCCCACCAGCCTCTCTTCCAGCAACCCTCAGTTTGTTTCTTAGAGTTCAGTGTCAGGGTTGCCTTCCTCTCTTATTTTCATCTTTTATTTTTTCCTTCTCTTCTGTTATGTTCATCTGTTTTGTTTTTTAAATTCCACTTGAGTGAAATCCTATGGTATTTGTCTTTGTCTGACTGACTGATTTCACTTGACATAATACCCTTTAGTTCCATCTGTGTCATTGAAGATGGCAAGATTTCATTCTTTTTGATGGCCAAGTAATATTCCTGTGTGTGTGTGTGTGTGTATGTGTATCACATCTTCTTTATCCATCAGTCTGTTGATGGACATCAGGGTACTTTCCATAGTTTGTTGTGGACATTGGTGCTATAAACATTGGGGTACATGTGCCCCCTTTGAATTATGTTTTATCCTTTGGATAAATACCTAGTAGTGCAATTGCTGGGTTTTAAGGTATCCCTATTTTTAACTTTTTGAGGAGCCTCCATACTGTTTTCCAGAGTGGCTGCACCAGTTTGCATTCCCATCAACAGTGTAAGAGGGTTCTCCTTTCCCCATAACCTCACCATCATCTGTTGTTTCCTAAGTTGTTAGTTCTAACCATTCTGACCAATGAGATGGTTCATACCATCTCTTTTTTATCCATTCATCTGTTGACAGACTCTTTGGCTGCTTCCATAATTTGGCTATTGTTAATATGCTGATATAAACATGCATGTATCTCTTTGAATTAGTGTTTTTGTATTTGGGGGGTAAATACCCAGTAGTGTGATTGCTGGATCATAAAGTAGTTCTAATTTTAACTTTTTGAGGAAACTCCATACTGTTTTCCACAGTGGCTGTACCAGTTTGCATTCCCACCCATAGTGTAAGAGGGTTCCTTTTTCTCCATATCCATGTCCACTCTTGTCATTTCTTGTGTTTTGGATTTTAGCCATTCTGACAGGTGTGAGGTGATACTGTAATTTTTATTTGCATTTCCCTGATGATCAGTGATGTTGAGCATCTTTTCATGTGTCTGTTGCCCATCTGTATGTTTTCTTTAGAGAAATGTCTTCTGCCTGTTTTTAAATTAGGTTAATTTTTGGGGGGGGGGTCTTTATATATTTTGGATACAAATCCTTTATCAGATATACAATTTGCAGATATATCCCATTTAGTAGGTTATCTTTTAGTTTTGTTAATTGTTTCCTTTGTTGTGCAGAAATTTTTAATTTTGATATAATTTCAGTAGTTTATTTTTATTTTTATTTTTTTTTTAAGATTTTATTTATTTATTTGACAGAGAGAAATCACAAGTAGATGGAGAGGCAGGCAGAGAGAGAGAGAGGGAAGCAGGCTCTCTGCTGAGCAGAGAGCCCGATGTGGGACTTGATCCCAGGACCCCAAGATCATGACCTGAGCCGAAGGCAGCGGCTTAACCCACTGAGCCACCCAGGCGCCCCACCAGTACTTTATTTTTGCTTTTGTTTCCGTTGCCCAGTAGACTTATCTAGAAAAATGTTGTTATGGCTGATGTCAGAGAAATTACTGCCTGAGCTTTCTTCTGGAGTTTTTATGGTTTCAGGTCTCACATGTAGATCTGTACTCCATTCTGAGTTTATTTTTGTGAATGTGTAAGAAAGTGGTCCAGTTGAATTCTTTTGCATCATGCTATCTAGTTTAACCAACACAATTTGTTGAAGAGATTGACTTTTTCCTATTGCATGTTCTTGTTCCTTTTTCCTAGATTAATTTGCCATATCAGTGTGGGTTTGTTTTCTGAACTTGCTGTTGTGGCCTGTGTTTCTGGACTTGCTGTTGTGGTCTGTGTTCTGTGTTGTTTATCTGTGTTTCTCTTTTTGTGCCAGTACCATACTGTTTTGATTACTACAGCTTTGTGGTCTACCTTGAAATCTGGGATTGTGATATCTCCATTTTTGTTTTCTTTTTCAGGATGCTTTGGCTGTTCAGGGTGTTTTGTAGTTCCATACAAATTTTAGGATTACTTGTTCTATTCTGTGAAAAATGCTATTGGTATTTAGATAGGGATTTCATGAGATCTATATATTGCTTTGGGTAGTAGGTAGTGTTTGTTCTTCTAATCCAGGAGATGGAATCTTTTTCCTTTGTGTCATCTTCAATTTTTTTTTTATCAATGTTTTAGTTATCAGAGTATAGGTCTTTCACCTTTTTTGGCTAGGTTTATTCCTAGGTATCTTATTATTTTTGGTACAATTATAAATGGAGTTCTTTTCTTAATTTCTCTTTCTGCTGATTTGTTATTTGTGTATAGAAATGCAGCACACAACTGTATGCTGACATTGTATCCTGTGATCATGCTGAATTCATTTGTCTGTTCTAGCAGTTTTTTGGTGGAGTCTTTAGGTTTTCTACATATAGAAAACCTGCAAATATAAAAATCCATACTAGTTTGGATGCCTTTTATTCCCTTTCCTTAATTGAAATAATCATATGGTTTTAGCCTTTCACTTGTTGATGTGATTTGTGATGTTGATTGATTTACAAATACTGAAACCACCCTTGCATTCCAGGAATAAATCTCACCTGATTGTGATAAACTTTTTTTTTTCTTAATGTATTGTTGTATTGTCTACTGACATTTTGATAAGGATTTTTGCAGCTGTGTTCATCAAAGATACTGCCTTAGTTTTCTCTTTTTGGTACTGTCTTTATCTGGTTTTGGGATAGGGTAAAGTTGACCTCATAGAATGAATTTTGAAGCTTTCCTTTTCTACTTTTTTGGAAAAGTTTGAGAATGATAGGAAATAACTCTTCTTAAAATATTTGGTAGAATTGACCTGTGAAACCATCTGGTCCTGGACTTTTGTTTGTTGGGAGTTTTTTGATTACTGATTCGATTTCTTTTTTCTTTTTTAAAATATTATTTATTTGAAGAAAGATAGCACAAGTAAGCAGAGCGGCA
Organism: Mustela nigripes; assembly: GCF_022355385.1. Classification (NCBI taxonomy): domain Eukaryota; kingdom Metazoa; phylum Chordata; class Mammalia; order Carnivora; family Mustelidae; genus Mustela; species Mustela nigripes. Next base: position 75,738,719 of record NC_081562.1, read on the forward strand.
GGCAGAGGAAGAGGAAGCAGGCTTTCCACTGAGCAAGGAGCCCAATATGGAGCTTGATCCAAGGACTCTGGAATCATAACATGAGCTGAGGGCAGATGCTTAATGACTGAGCCACACAGGCTCCCTACTGATTCAGTTTCATTGCTGGTAAAGTTTGTTCAATTTTCTATTTGTTCCTGATTCAGGTTTGGGAAGTTATATGTTCTAGGAATTTATTCATTTCCTTAGGTAATCCAATTTGTTGGCATATAATTTTTCAAAATATTCTCTTATAATCCTTTATATTTTTTTCAAAGAATTTTCCATATGTAGAGAGAGAGAGAGAGTTAGAATGAGCTGGGAGAACAAAAGGGGAGGAGGAGGGAGAGGGAGAAAGAATCTGAAGCAGACTCTTTGCTGAGTGAGGACCCCACGTGGGGCTTGATCCCCTGACTACAAGATCATGACTTGAGCTGAAACCAAGGGTTGTAGACGTGACAGCTGTACCACCTAGGTAAGCCAGTTTCCTTTTTTTCCTTTAAAGACTTATTTATTTATTTGAGATAGAGAATGCACACACAAGTGGGAGGTGCAGGGGAAGAGAGAATCTCAAGCAGACTCGATGGTGAGCGTGGAACCTGACATGGGACTTGATCTCATGACCCTGAGATCACAACCTAAGCCAAAACCAAGAGTCAGATGCTTAACTGAATGCACCACCCAGGCACCCCTAATTCTTTGTATTTCTATGGTGCTGGTTTTTACTTCTCTTTCATTTCTGATTTTGACACTTTTCTCTTTTTCTTTAACATTCTTTTCCCCTAATTTTTTGATGAGACTGACTGAAGGTTAATCAATTTTTTATCTTTTCAAAGAAGCAACTCCTGGTTTCATTGAACTGTTATACTGATTTTGTTTTAGTTCCTATTTCTTTTATTTCTGCTGTAGTCTTTTTTTTTCTTTCTGCTCTAATCTTTATTATTTCCTTCTACTGTTTTTGGGTTTTGTCTTTTTCTTTTTCTAGCTCTTTTAGGTGTAAAGTTAGGTTGTCTATTTTAGATTTTTCTTGCTTCTTGAGGTAAGTCTATATTGCTATAAATTTTTCTCATAGAAAACTTTTGCTGTATCTCAAAGATATTGGGCTGTTGTGTTTTCATTTTCATTTGTTATTTTTTGGCTTTCTTTGATTTCTTTGTTTATTCTTCTGGTTGATTTCTAGTTTCTTAGTGTTGTGGTCAGAAGAGATACATGGAATGACTGAGATTTTTTTGAATTTGTTTAGACTTATTCTGTGGCCCAACATGTGATCTCTTCTAGAGAGTATTCTCTGCACTCTTTTCTTTGTCTTCTCTTTCTGGTATCCCTGTTATGCAAATGTTCTTACACTTGATGGTGTTTCTGAGTTCTCACAGTCTGTTTTCATTATTTTTTTTTCTTCTCTCCTATTCAGCTTGATTGCTTTCCATTAAAAGCAGTGTCCTTCTCTTCCCTCTAGTTTATTGTTTATTCCATTTAGTGTATTTTTAATTTTTAGTTACTGATTTTTTTCATACCTGATTGGTTTTTATGTTTTCTTTTCTTCTTTTTTTTTTAAGCTTATTTATCTTTTTATTTATTTATTTGAGAGAATGAGAATGAGAGAGATTGAGCATGAGAGGGGTAAGGTCAGAGGGAAGAGCAGCCCCCCTGCTGAGCAGGGAACCTACTGTGGGACTCAGTCCTGGGACTCTACCAGGATCATGAACTGAGCTGAAAGCAGTTGCTCAACCAACTGAGCCACCCAGGCACCCTGAAAGACTTTATTTATTTGACAGGGAGAGAGAGTGCATGTGTACAAGAAGTGGGGCCAGCAGGCAGAGGGAGAAGCAGGCTCCCTGCTGAACAGGGAGTCCAATGCAGGACTCAATCCCAGGACCCTGGGATCATGACCTGAGCCAAAGGCCAATGCTTAAATGATTGAGCCACCCAGGCACGTTTTTATGTTTTCTTTTTGTTAAGAGTCTCACTGAGGTCCTCCACTCCTTTCTCAAATCTAGTGAGTTATCTTTATGACCATTACTTTAAATTCTCTTTCAAGGATATTATGTGCTTAATTTAGCTTTCTGGCTGTGATTTTTGTCCTGTTCTTTAATTTGGGACATATTCCTCTGTCTTCTCATTTTGTCTAACTCCTTGTATCTGTTTCTGTGTGTTAGGAAATAAGATACATCTCCTGCTCTTGAAGGTAGTAGCATTATGAAAAAAAGGTTTTTGTAATGCTCTGCAGTGCAGCATTCCCTGTTTAGCAGAACCTGGTACTTCAGGGATGTCTCCTGTGTTTGTGTGTATCCCCTGCTGTTGTGGTTGAGCCAGTGTTTCATTCAGTCCAGTCATGTGAAATGGCTCTCTTTGCCTATTGTAGGTAGGTTAGGTCTGTGTGTTTTTAGTGGGCCTGTCTGGAGTTGCCTTAGCTTTGATTTGAGTCAGACTAGGCATTTTCCAGAGATGCAGTAGCACTGAACTGCAGGGTGCTTTCCTGTGTTGTCCCTGGAGAAGCTTTTGTTGGTAGGCAGAGCCTGTCAGACCAGATGGCTGTTTCCAGCCCATTGCTGGGGCTGTAATCTGACTGGTGTGTGTGGTTATCTTTGCCTCTCCCTGAGAGAGGAGTCACTTTGGAGTGGTACTGGCCCTTCTTGGGGCTGCTTGCACACTGCCAGGCTTGTGGCACCACTTTGGGGGGGGGTCTGGCCAAGGGTGTATTGGAGGGGCTAATTGGGCAGGAGAATTCAGGGGCATATATGCTGTTGGCAAGGTAGGTAGCTAGTGTTGGCACTCTTGGTTCCTGTGAATGTCTGAGGGTCTAGGCTGCAGTGTTGGGGTGGGAAATGGCACCTGCCAGATCGTTTGTTTCCAGAAAAATCTCCCAATGAGTCCCATTCCTGCAGCATACACTCTGAGGTTAGTGAACAAATCTCCCTCCCATATACCTCAGGTATTTTTTTCAAACTGCTGCTTCTATGCTGTATCATCACTGGGCTGTTGTACTGTGTCTTTAAGGGTGGGGACTCAGTTTCCTCTTGCCCTCCTGGCTTTCCCAGAGCTGAGCCAATTCATTTTGAAAGTTGTATATGTTAAGCACCCCCTGATGGTAAGAACTCATGAAACTATGCCCCTCTTGTTTTCAAACCCAAATATTTAGGGATTCTTTGTCTCAGTGTGGGTCCCTCATGCCTGGGGTGCCTGGTTTGGGTTCATTTCCTCTCTCCTCTTCTTATGGGCTGTGTTCCTCCTTCTAGGCAACAGTCCCACAGGTCCATTTAGCTCTGGACTCCATCATCTCTGCCCTTCCTACTCTTCGATGTGGCCCTCTTTTCTACATTTAACTGTTGAGAGCCTGTTTTGCTAGTCTTGCATCATTTTCTGGGTTATTTACATTGATGTGGGTGTTATCTAGTTGTATCTGTGGGATGAAGGGAGCTAAGGGTCTTGCTACGCTGTCCATGACACATGCCTCTTTTTAAATTGAGTTAATGTTTTCTTTTTTGTGTAATCGAGTAGAATGAGTTCCTTATAGATTGTGTCTATTTACACTTAATCAGATATAACGTTTGTAAATGTTTACTCCCCTTCCTTAGGTTGCCTTTTCATTTTATTGATGATTTCTTTTGCTGTGCAGAAGCTTTTCTGTTTAATAGAGTTCTATTTATTTTTCCTTTTGTTATCTTTGTTTTTGGTTTAATCCATTTTTGGATTAAAAACCAAAATTGGTTTTGAATTAAAACCAATTTATTGCCAAGACCAATGTCAATGAGCTTAACCCCTGTGTTTTCTTCTAGCACTTTTATGTTTTCAGGTCTGATGTTCAAGTCTTTAACTTCATTTTGACTGAATTTTTGTGTATGATATAAGATAGGGGTCCACTTTCATTTCCTTCATTTGCATGTGACCACCCAGTTTTCCTTACCATTTATTTTAGGACAATTTATTGGCCTTTCACCGTTATGTTTTCTTGGTTCTTTTGTCATAAATTAAGTGACTATATATGCATGCTAGGGTATTTTGTCCCAGAATCTCAGTCTGTATGTCTACATTTATACCAATACCATACCATTTGATACAAACCATAGGTTTGTAATATAGATAGTCTCTGACTGATGATGGCTTGGCTTAAGATTTTTTGACTTTACAATGATGCAAAAGTGGTATGCATTCAGTAGAAACCATACTTTGAATTTTGAATTTTGATCTTTTTCTGGGCTAGTGATACATAGTATGATACCCTCTCAGGATGCTAGATAATGGTAGCATGTTGTAGCTCCCAGTCAGCCAAGCAATTAAGGCGGTAAACAGTGATACACGGACAACCATTCTGTACCCATACAGCCATTCTGTTGTGCACGTTTAATAGAGCACACGATAAGTTACCTGAGATATGCAGCCCTTTATTGTAAAATAGGCTTTGTGTTGGATTATTTTCCCAGCTGTACGCTAATATGAAGTATTCTGAGTATGCTTCAGGTCAACTAGGCTAAGCTATAAAATTTGGTAGGTTAGGTGTATTAAATGCATTTTCAACTACAATATTTTCAGCCTCGGATGTCTTTATTAGAATGTAATCCTGTTGTAAGTCAAGGAAGATCTGTACAGTTTGAATCAAGTGTAATGACTTCAGCTTTGTTCTTTTTTTCTCAAGATCACCTTGGCTATTTGAGGCCTTTTGTGGTCCCATACAAATTTTAGAATTGTTTGTTCTATTTCTGTGAGAAATTCTATTGGAATTTTGATGGGGATTACATTGAATCTGTAGATGTTTTGAATAGTATGGACATTTTAACAGTATTGATTCTTCCATTCCATAAGCATGAAACTTCTCACCATTATTTGTGTATCCTTCAGTTTCTTTTGTCAATATCCTATAGTTTTCAGTATACAGGTGTTTCATCTCCCTAGTTAAATTTATTCAAAGTCTTTTTTTGCTGCTATTGTAAGTAGGATTCTCTTAATTTCTCTTTTTAATAGATTGTTGTTAGTATATAGAAACAACTGATATTTGTATATTGCTATTATGTACTGTAATTACTGAATTTGTTTATTTTAACAGGTTTTTTTGGGGGGAGGTGGGAAGTTTTCTGTATGTATATCATGTTATCTGAAAATAAATACAATTTTACTTGCTTTTTTGTTTTGGATATTCTTTATTTCTTTTTTGTTCCTGATTGGCTAGGACTTCCTTGCTATGTTGAATGAAAGTGATGCGAGTGAGGACCCTTGTTTCTGATCATGAAGGAAAAGGTTTCAGTGTTTCACCGTTGAATGTGAGATTAGCTATAGGCTTGTCATCTATGGCCTTTATTATGTTGAGGTATGTTCTTTCTGTACTCACTTTGTTAGAGTTTTTATGATGAAAGGATGTTGAATTTTGGCAAATGCACTTTTCTGTAGCTATTGAAATGATTGTATGATTTTTAAGTTTCCTTTTGTTAATGTAGTTTATCACATTGATTTGCATGTGGTGAGCCATCATTGCATCCCTGGAATGAATCCAGCTTAATCATAGTGAAGGATATTTTTGCCATTATATTAAATTTGGTTTGCTGATACTATGTTGAAGATTTTTGCATTCATATTCAACAGGTATATTGGCCAGTAATTTTCCTTCCTTGTATGTCCTTGTCTGGTTTTTGTATCAGGGTAGTGCTGGTCTAGTAAAATGAGTTGAGAAGTGTTTTTTCCTTTTTCTGTTTTTTGGAAAAGCTTGGGAGTGATACTAGTTATTTTTTAAATGTTTTGTAGAATTCACCAGTATAGCCATCTAGTCTTTATGCTCTATTGGTTGATTTTTGAATACTGATTCAGTCTCCTTAGTAGTATTCGTCTGTTATGATTTTCTGTTTTTTCATTATTCAGTTTTGGTAGATTGTGTGTTTCAAGAAATTATCCATTTCTTTTCAGTTGTCCAATTTGTGGTTTATAACTGTTCATGGTAGTTTCTTATGATGCTTTTTATTTGTATTATGTCAGTTGTAATGTTTTTTCTTCCATTTTTAATTTTTTAAAAAAGATTTTATTTATTTATTTGACAGAGATCACAAGTAGGCAGAGAGGCAGGCAGAGAGAGGAGGAGGAAACAGGCTCCCTGCTGAGCAGAGAGCCCAATGTGGGGCTCGATCCCAGGACCCTGGGATCATGACCTGAACCAAAGGCAGAGGCTTTATACTGAGCCACCCAGCGCCCCCCCCATTTTTTATTTCATTTATCTTTTTTTTTTTTTTGCATAAATGTAGCTAATGGTTTGCTAATTTTATCTTTTCAAAAACTCAACTTTTATTTCCATTGATCTTTTCTGCTGTCTTTTTAGTATCTATTTAACCTATTTTCACTCTCTGTGCTATCGACTTGTTTCTGCTAAGTTTGTGCTTAGTTTGTTTTTGTTTTGTTTTGGCTCCTTGAGGTGTAAAGTTAGGTGGTTTTCTTGAGCTCTTTCTCTTTTTCTTAATATGAGCATTTATTGCTATCATGAACTGCTTTTGCTGCATCCCATAAGTTTCTTATGTTGTGTTTTCATTCTCATTTGTCTCAAGATATGTTTTTATTTGTTTTCAGTTTGTTGTTTGACCTATTGGTTGTTCAGGAGGATGTTGTTTCCTCATAAATGTGTTTTCCACTTGGAAGTGATTTTAGCTTTTTTAATTAATTAATTAAATTTAAAAAAAGATTTTATTCATTTATTTATTTAGAGACTATGCATGAACAGGGAGAGGGGCAGAAAGAAAGGGAGAGAGAATCCCAAGTAGATTCCAGGCTGCACGTGGACCCTGATGAGGTGGGAGAGGGCTAGATCTCATGACCCTGAGATCACTACAAGCTGAAACTTAGAGTTGGATGTTAACTGACTGAACCACTCAGGTACCCTGTGATTTCTAATTTTATGCCATTGTAGTTGGAAGAGATCCTTGATATGATTTCAGTCTTCTTAGATTTAAGACTTATTCTGTTTATTAACATTTGATCTGCCCTAGAGAATAATCTATGCGGGCTATAAATTTTGTCACTGTTGAATAGAATGTTCTGTAATATGTTCTGCCTATTAAATTCATCTCATCTAATGTATAGTTTAAGGCCAATATTTTCTTAGTGATTTTATATCTGATTTTGATGTATCTGTCCTCCCTACCCCCCTCCCCCAAGCAATTCTCCAAAACCAGGTTGGTGTCCTATAGTTAGTGTCATAAAATTAAACTCTTTCATGACAGTATCTAGCTGGAGATAATGTTAGATTCCTACAAAACTGTTCCTGCCCCTTACTTCAGTCACCAGTTTCAAGTCCTGGTTGTCACCTGTGCTTCTGACCAACAGCTGTAGATTGGAGATTCCATTGAGACCCTCCTTGGGTTCAATTATTAGAGGAGCTCACTGAACTCAGAGAAATATTTTACCTACTTGATTGTAGTTTTATTTTAAATGGATATAGTTCAGGAATAGCCAGACAGAAGAATTACTTGTGGCAAATATGGAGAAAGAGCATGGAATTTCCATGGTTTCTTCAAGAGTGCCACTCTCCCAAATCTCCATGTGTTCACCAACCTGAAAGCTCTCCAATCTCAGTCTCTTTGGTTTTTATGGAGGCTTCATTATATACGTGTGGTTGATTAAGTCACTCGTTATTATTGATTGATTAACCTCTAGTTCCTTTTCCCTCCAGGAAGTTAAGGGGGTGGGACTGAAATTTCCAATTCTCCAATCACATGGTTGGTTCTCCTGGAAGCTAGTCCCTACCCTCAGGTGTGTTCCAAAAACCATTTCATTATCATAACAAAAGAGCCCCCCCTTCCTTCCTTTCTTTCTTTCTATCTATTTATTTTTAAATTTTGCTCTCATTAGGAAATTCTAAGGGTTTTAGGAGCTATGTGCCAAGATTGGAGATTGGGGATGAAGGCCAAATATATTGTATACCAAGTATACAAATATACTTTTCTTGTATATCAGAGTATCATAATTATCAGTCTTTTGTTGAATGTGGGATATTGAAGTCTTATTCTTTTATTCTATTGCTGCTTCTTACTTCAGTTCTTAATATAAATAAAATCTTTTAGAACTATATATATATATATAGTTATATATATTATTGATAGTTACGGACTTAACTGTTGTCATTTTGTTAAGTGTTTTTTGCTAGTTTAATTCCTCTATTCTCTTTTTTCTCTCTTACTCTATTGCTTTGTGGTTTGGCATTTTCTGTGTGTATACTTTGATTCCTTTCTCTTTATTTTTCTCTATAGGCTTTTACTTTGTGTTTATCACAAGACTTACATAAAATATAACAGTCTATTTTAAGCTGATAATAACAAACTTCAGATGTATATCAAAGTTCTCCCACTTCCATATTTGTGAATGTGTGTGTGTTTGAGACTTTACTTTTAAGTAATATTTACACCCAGTGTAAGACTTGAACCCACAACCCTGAGATCAAGTGTCTCACGCTTCCCTGACTGAGCCAGACAGGCACCCCCACAGTTTTTTGATGTCACAATTTGCAATTTATCATTCTATGTTTTTTACCAAATTATTATAGTAATATAATCATATTTCTTCTATAAGAGAATTATGATTACCCACAACCATTTAATTTGAATATTCTGACTTTATTTATATATTTCTCTTTCCTAGTGAGTTTTATACTTTAGTATGTTTTCTTGTTACTAGTATTTTTTTCATTTCAGTTTGAAGAATTCCCTTTAACATTTTTGGTAAGGCTGGTTTAGTGGTAACAAACTCTGTAAACTTTGTTCGGAAAATTCCATCTTTCTTTAATTCTGAAGGACAGCTTTGCTGATAAGAGTATTCTTGGTTGGTAGGTCTTTTTCTATTAGCACTTTAAACATACTGTGCTACTTTCTTCTGGCCTGCAGGCCATCTGCTGAAAAAAATCTGCTGATAGTCTTCTGGTGGTTCTTTTGTCAGTGACAAGTTGTGTTTCTCTTTCTGTTTTTAAAAGTCTCTCTTTGTCTTTAACTTTGACAGTTTCATTATGTTGTGTCTTGGTGTTTCTATTTTTGTATTCATCTTATTTGATACTTTATGAGTTTCCTGAATGTGAGTCTGTTTCTTTTTTCTTGTTAACAAAGTTCTCAGTCATTATTTCTTTGAATAAGCTTGGGACCACTATCATGGGTATGGTTGGTTTAGCTAATGTTGACCTGTATGTCCCTTAATAGTCTGTTGTTTTCAATTCTTTTTTTTTTTTTTTTTAAACCTGCTCTTTTAATTCGTTGAATTCCATTGCTTTGTCTTTGAGCCCAGTGATCTTTTCTTCTACTTGATCTAGTCTTCTGTTGCTCTGTTGAATTTTTCAGTGAAGTTATTATACTGTTCAACTCTGTTATTTCTGTTTGGTACTTTCTAAGTTTTTTCTTTGTTGGAGTTCTCATTTTGTTTATGCATTTCTCTGCTGACCACCTTGAGGTCAGCAGAGAAATGCATTGTTATGATCATTGTTATGACCATTATTTTGAGCATTGTTATGGCCATTATTTTGAACTCAATCATTTAAATCTGTTATCTCCATTTCATTAAGATCTGTTTTAGAGATTTTGTTTCTTTGTTTGAAATATGTTCCTCTGTTTCTTAATGTTCCTTCATTCTCTGTTTTGGCTTCTGTTTATAAGTTTAAATAGCCATCTCCCAGTTTAAAAAAATATGTTGTAATTTAATTAAAAGAGTTTTAATTAAAGTTTAGTTGACATACGGTATTGTAGTAGTTTCAAGTATACAACGTAGTGATTTAGCAATCATATACTTATCAAATGCTAATCACTGTAAGTGTAGTTACTCTGTGTTGCTATATAAAGTCATTGCAGTATTATTGACTATATTCCCTATACCATATTTTACATCCCCGTGACCTATTTAGTTTATAATTGGGAATTTGTACCTCTTGATCCTCTTCATCTATTTCACCTTTTTCCCCATCCCCCACACCTCTGGCAGTCACTAGTTTGTTCTATGTAATTAGGAGTTTGCTTCTGATTTTTTAAATTTGTTTTATTAGATTTCCTATGTAAGTGAAATCAAGTGATATTTGTCTTTCTTTGACTTATTTCACTTAGCATAATATCCTGTAGGCTATCCATGTTGTTGTGAATGGCAAGATTTCATTATTTATGGCTGAGTAATAGTCTGTTGTGTGTATGTACCACATCTTTTATATTCATGGAAACTCAGGCTGTTTCCATATCTTGACAATTGTAAGTAATGCTGCAATAAACATAAGAGTGCGTATGTCTTTTTTAGTCAGTGTTTTTGTTTTCTTCATGTAAACGCCTAGTAGTGGGATTACTGGATCATACGATTTCTTAACTTTTAATTTTTGGATGAACCTCCATACTATTTTCTACAGTGATTGGACTAATTGACATTTTTACCTACAGTGCATAAGGGTTCCCTTTTCTCCACATCCTCACCAACACCTTTTTTTTTTTGTGTTCTGTTTTGTTTTGTTTTTGATACTAGCCATTCTCACCAGTGTGAAGTGATATCTCATTGTGGTTTTGATTTGCATTTTCCTGATGATTATTATTTTCAGTATCTTTTCATGTGTCTCTTGGCCATCTGCATGTTTTTTTTTTCCCCCACTTGGACGTCTTCTTTGGAAAAACTTTTATTCATGTCCTTCACCCATTTAAAAAAAATTTTTTTTTAAATTTTTAAATTTTTAAATTAACATGTAATGTATTAGTAGCCCCATGGGTACAGGTCTGTGAATCGCCAGGTTTACACTTCATAGCACTCACCATAGCACATACCTTCCCCAGTGTCCATAACCCAACCTCCTCTCCCTCACCCCCTCTCCCTGGCAACCCTCAGTTTGTTTTGCTTCACCCATTTTTTAATTGCATTATTTTGGGGGGGAGTTGCTGAGTTGCAGGAGGTTTTCTTACATGTTTTGAATATTAACCCCTTATTGGAGACATCATTTGGAAATATCTTTTCCCATTAACTGGGTTGCTGTTTTATTTTGTTGTTGGTTTCTTTCACTGTGCAAAAGCTTTTCAGTTTGATGGTAGTCCCAGTTTATTTTTGCTTTTACTTCATTTTCTAAAGATACAGATTCAGAAAAATATTGCCGAGGTCGAGGTCTAAGAATTTACTGCTTGTTTTCTTCCAGGAGTTTTATGGTTTCAGGTCTTATATCTACATCTTTAATCCATTTTGAGTTTATATTTGCATGTAGTATAAGAAAGTGGTCCCATTTTATTCTTTTACATGTAGCTGTCCCAATACTATTAATCCCAATACTATTTATCAAAAAGATTGTCTTTTTTCTATTATATATTTTGCCTCCCTTGCCGTAGGTTAGTTGACAATATAAACATGGGTTTGTTTGTTTGTTTCTGGGCTCTCTTTCATCTTCGTGATGTATTTTTGTATCAATATCATATTGTCTTGATTACTTTACTTTGTGGTGTACTTTGAAATCTGGTATTCTGATGCCTTCAGCTTCATTCGCCTTTCTCAACGTTGCTTTGGCTGTTTGGTGTCTTTTGTGGTCCTATCCAAAGTTTAGGATTATTTGTTCAATTCTCTGAAAAATACAGTTGGTATTTTGATAGAGTTTGCATTGAATATGTAGGTAGTTTTTGGTAGTAAAATTTTTTCTTTCTTTTTTTTTTTCTTTTTTGTGGGAGAGAGTGAGCACAGAGAGGGGGCTGAGGCAGAGGGAGGGAGAGAAGCAGAAGGCAGACTTCTTGTTGAGCAGGGAGTCTGATGCAGGGCTCTATCCCAGGATCCCAGGATCATGACCTGAGCTGAAGGCAAACACTTAAATGACTGAGCCACCCAGGCATCCCAGTAAGGATATTTATTTTTCCCACTTTTTAAAAATTTTATTTTGTTTTTTCAGTGTTCCAAGATTCATTGTTTATGCACCAAACCCAGTGCTCCATGCAATACATGCCCTCCTTATTACCCACCACCAGGCTTATCCAACCTCCCACCCCCATCCCCTCCAGAACCCTCAGTTTGTTTCTCAGAGTCCACAGTCTCTCATGGTTTGTCTCCCCCTCCGATTTCCCCCAATTCACTTCTTCTCTCCATCTCCCAATGTCCTCCCCAGTAAGGATATTTTTACAATATGAATTCTTCCAGTCCATGAGCATGGAGTAGTTTTCCATTTATTTGTGCTGTCTTCAATTTCTTTCATCAAGGTCTTAATCATTTTCAGAGTACAAAGAAGTCTTTTGCCCCTTTGGTTAAATTTATTCCTAAGTATTTGGTCTTTTTTTTTTTTTAAGATTTACTTCTTTATTTGAAAGAGAGAGAGAGACTGTGAGCAGGGGGAGGGGCAGAGGGAAGGAGAAAGAGAGAAGCAGATTCCCTGCTGAGGGTAGAGCCCAGTGTCGGGCTGGATCCTACAGCCCATAAGATTATGACTGGAGCCAAAAATCAAGAGTCAGACACTTAACTGACTGAGGCATCCAGGTGCTTCTATTTTATTTATTTATTTATTTTTAATGTAATTGTAAATGGAATTGTTTTCTTAATTCCTCTTTCTGCTATTTTTTTTTAGTACATAGAAACACAACAGATTTCTGCATATTAATTTTGTATCCGACAAAGTTATTGAATTCATTTATTCTAATAGCTTTTTGGTGGAGCCTTTAGAGTTTTCTACGTATAGTGTCAGGTCATCTGCATGTAGTGACAGGCTGTGTTCTTCCTTACTGATTTCAATGTCTTTTTTTGTCTGATTACCAGAGCCAGGGCTTCTAATAGTTGGTTGAATGAAAGTTACAGAGTGGCTGTCCTTGTCTTATTCTTCATTTTAAAAATAACTTTCAGATTTTCACCATTGACTATGTTTTTAGCTGTGGGTTTGTCGTATATGGCTTTTATTATGTTGATTTATGTACCCTCAAAACCTACTTTGTTCTGAGTTTTTATGATGAAAGGAGATTGAATTTTGTCCATTTTTTTCCTGCGTCTATTGAGAAAATCCTATGATTTTTATCTTTCATTTTGTTAATGTGATGTATCCTGGTTAATTTGTATGCATTGAATGGTCTTTGCATCACTTGAGATGAAATGCAGTTGATTTTGGTGAGTGATTCATTTAATGAACTTTTAAAAGTTTTTTTGTTATGTTTTGGTGTCAGGGTAATATTAGCCTCTTAGAACAAATTTGGAGGTATTCCTTCCTCTTCTGTTTTTTGGGATAGTTTGAGAAGGATAGGTGTTAACTCTTACTTAACTGTTTGGTGGAATTTTCCTGTGAAACCATCTTGTCCTGGACTTTTGTTGAGTTTTGTGATTACTGATTTTATTTGTTACTAGTAATGGTCTGTTCAGAATTTTTATTTATTCCTGTTCATATTGCTAGGAATTTATTCATTTCTTCTAGGTTTTTAATTTGTTGCCATATAATTTTTTGTAGTAGCCTTTTACAATCCTGTGTATTTCTGTGATATCAGTTTTTACTTCTTCATTTCTGGTATTATATTTTTTTTGCACTCCTTTGTTTTTCTTAATCTAGTTTAAGGGTTTGCTTTTTTCTTTAAAGATCTTATTTATTTATTTATTTATTTGACAGATACAGATCACAAGCAGGCAGAGAGGCAGGCAGAGAGAGAGGAAGGGAAGCAGGCTCCCCGCTGAGCAGAACACCCCCTGTGGGGCTCAATCCCAGGACCCTGAGATCATGACCTGAGCTGAAGGCAGAGGCCCAATACACTGAGCCACCCAAGCGCCCCGGGTCTTTTTTGTTTTGTTTAATTTTAATTTTTGCTTTACTTTTCAAAGAACCAGCTCTCAGTTCCTTGTTTGTTGTATTTTTTTAAAATAGTCTCTGTTTTATTGATTTCCATTTTAAGCTTTATTATTGCCTTCTACCAATATACAGCTTTTTTCTTTTTTCTGGCTCCTGTAGGTATAAAGTTATATTGTTTATTTGAGATTTTTCTTGTTTCTTGAGGTAGACCTATATGGGTATAAAATTCCCTTTTAGAACTCCCTGTCCTTTGTCCCATAGAATTTGAACTGTTGTATTTCCATTTGTCTCCAGATATTTTTTTGGTTTCCTCTTTGATTTCTTCATTGATCTATTGCTTTTGTTAGTAACATGTTGTTTAGCCTTCGCATACTTGCTTTTTTTCCAGGTTTTTTCTTGTAATTTACATCGTTTCTATTGCTCATATTGTACATTTCATGTGTACTTGAAAAGAATGTGGAATCCACTGTTTTTGGAATGTTTTGTGTATATATCTTTTTTTTTTTTTAAGATTTTATTTATTTATTTGACAGACAGATCACAAATAGGCAGAGAGGCAGGCAGAGAGAGAGAGGAGGAAGCAGGCTTCCTGCTGAGCAGAGAGCCTGATGTGGAGCTCCATCCCAGGACCCTGGGGTCATGACTTGAGCTGAAGGCAGAGGCTTTAACCCACTGAGCCACCCAGGTGCCCTATATATATGTCTGTTAAACCCTTGTGCTCTAATGTGTTGTTTAAGTTCACTGTTTTTTAAAATTGATTTTCTGTCTGGATGATTTTGATGTAAGCGGAGTGTTAAAACCCACTACTGTTATTGTATTACTGTTAATTTCTCCCTTTGTGTCTTTTAATATTTGCTTTTATGTGTTCAGATGCTCCTATGTTAGGTGCAGGTATTTAACAATGATTATGTTGTGGTTTTGGATCAATCCCTATATCATTATGTAATACCCTTCTTTGTGTCTTGTTACAATCTTAGTTTTAAAGTCTGTTTTGTCTAAGTATTGCAGCCCTAGCTTTTTGTTTATTTGTTTGCTTCCATTTGCGTGGAATATCTTTCCATCTCTCTTCTTTCAGTCTGTGTATGTCTTTAGGTTTGAAGGAAGTCCTTTTGTAAGCATCGTATAGATGGGTTTTTAATTCATCCATTTAGGCTATGTTTTTTGATTAGAGCATTTAGTCCATTTGTACTTAAAGTAATTATTGGTTGGTGTGTACTTATGCTGTTTTATTCATTGTTTTCTGGTTGTTTTGTACTTCTTCTTTATTCTTTTCTTGCTCTCTTCCCTTGTGATTTGTTGACTTTCCCAAAGGGACTTGTATTTCATTCTCTTTTCTTTGTGCATCTATTACAGGTTTTTTAGTTTGTGGTTACCAGGAGGCTCATATATAATATCCTGTATATATAGTAGCCTCTCTTAATTTGGGTGTGACTTAAGTCAGAACACATTCATAGGGGCTTCTGGGTGGCTCAGTGGGTTAAAGCTCTGCCTTCAGCTCAGGTCATGATCCCAGGGTCCTGGGATCCAGCTCCGCATCAGGCTCTCTGCTCCACAGGGAGCCTACTTCCTCCTCTCTCTCTGCTTGCCTGTCTGCCTACTCGTGATCTCTGTCAAATAAATAAATAAAATCTTAAAAAAAAGAGAACACATTCATAAAACACATTTACTGCCCCCTCCACATTTTATGTATATTTTAAAAGTCTTTTTCACATTTTATACCTAAAACGTATATTTTTTTATATTTTAGATGTTTATTTTGTGTATCTCCTAATGTGTAGATATAATTGATTTTATTGCTTTTGTTTTTTGACTTTCATACAAGCTCTATAATGATAGATCTAGTGTCTTTCCTTTATATTTGCTTTTGCCAGTGCATTTTTTCCCCTTCATTATTTATTTTTCTTTGTTATAACCATTTCTTTTCTACTTGAAGAAGTCTCTTTAATATTTCTTGTAAGGCTGGTTTAGTGTAATGAACTCCTTTTTTGTAGGTCTTGGAATCTCATTCTCTTTCAATTCTTTTTTTTTTTTTTTTTAAGATTTTATTTATTTATTTGAAAGAGATCACAAATCGGCAGAGAGGCAGGCAGAGAGAAGGGGGAAGCAGGCTCCCCGCTGAGCAGAGATCCCAATGTGGGGTTCGATCCCAGGACCCCGAGACTGACCCAAGCCTAAGGCAGAGGCCCAACCCACTGAGCCACCCAGGCGCCCCTCTCTTTCGATTCTTAATGATAACTTTGCAGGGCACATTATTCTTAGTTGTAAGTTTTCTCCTATTTTAGTATTTTGAATATGTAATATACTTATTTCTGGCTGCAATGTTTCTCTCTCTGTCTCTGTTTTTTTTTTTTTTTTTTAAAGAAAAATATCTGATAGTCATATGTGGTTTCTCTTGTATGTAAGCATTTGCTTTTCTCTTTCATATAAGATTCTTTCTTCATCTTTATCTTTTGACATTTTAATTATTATAGTTTTGGGTGTGGCCCTCCTTGGGTTCATCTTATTTGAAACTTTCTTTGCCTCCTGGACCTGGATGTCTTCTTTCTTTCCCCAAGTTTGGGAAGTTTGCAGCTATTATGTTCTCAGATGGGTTTTTCGCTCCATTCTGTCTCTATGTTATTCTCTGGAACGCTTATAATATCAGTGTTTTTATCTTTGATGTTATTCCAGAGATCCCTTAAGCTATCATTAATTTTTTTTGTTCTTTTTTCATTTGTTTTTGGGTGCTTTCCACTGCTCTGTCTTCCAGATTGCTGTCTCTTCTTTTGCATTCTCTAATCTGCTATTGATTCCCTGTGATTTATTTTTAATTTCAGTTATTTTTCAGTTCTGATGATTTTTTATGTTTTCTCTTTGTTGAAGTTCATCCGCTTTCCTCTCAAGTTCAGTGAACATCTTTATGACCATTAGTTTCAATTCTTTATTGGGCACATGGCATATTTCTATTTTATTTAGTTTTCTGTGGTTTTATTTTGTTCTTTCATTCTTTTATTCTTTTGTCTCTTTATTTTTTCAGACTCTGTGTTTGTTTATATATATTGGATAGGTCAGCTCCTGGTTTTGAAACTAGTGGTCTTATGTAGAAGGATCCTATAGAGCTCAGTAGTGTAGTTACTCCTGGTCATAAGAACCAGACACTCTAGGGGTGTCTCCTTTGTGGCTGCATGTACCTTCCTGTTGTGATTGGGCTGTGATTGCTGTGGATTCCCTGATAGTTGGACTGGCCCTCAGTCCAGCTGTCTGCAGTGACTGGCCCTGGCTACTGTGGGCACACTGGTGGGTAGTGCTGGCCCTTGGCATGGCTGGCTGAGAGGCCCACCTGCAACTGCTGTGGGCATGCTGATGACTTGTATTGACTTCCCCTTCTCTGGGGCAGGCGCTGCTTCGGAGTGGCACTGGTCTGGCTGGGGCTGCCTGCTGGGTGTGGTGGAGTGGGAGCTGCTTTGGAGGGGAGCCTGTTGGTGCAGGGGGTTAGGTAGTGCATATTGGCAAGGGAATGCCAGGTCAGGACCTGGCAAAGTATATAGTGTCAGAACTGGCTCTTGCAAGTATCTGACCAGCTAGATTGAAGGAGGGCTGTGTCTGAGGGAAGAGGTAAACTCAGGATCATCCTACCTCTTGATCTTCCCTAAATCTCCCTCTTTTCCCAGTTTTTACAGATGGTCTTATGAAGGAAATCTCATTGATAGGCTAGGCCCTGCCTCCTAGTTGTCTCTCAAACTTTTGTGATTACCCAAGTCTCCTTTGTTCTTAGTCTTTCTTAGTAGTAGATGGTATGTCAAGACCCATCATTGTCCCAGTGGTTAGGATTGCAGTTAGCACCTGATTGCTATCAGGTAGCATCAGGCAGCAGCTGGGTATGTATGTATTTAACATCAGCATCAGGCAGCAGCTGAGTATGTATGTATTTAAGCCCCTTCTAGGAAGAAACTGGGAGATAAGCTTTTTGCCTGTCCTCTGTGCTAGCCCCTGGGTTATGTTTCTGTGGTCATTAAGAACTATTTCTTTGTTTGAGACTCGTGAATGCAAGTTCCGTTGGCTGTTAGAACCAGATGATCTGGAGACTTACTCTTTGGGTGGCTGTCACAAAAGTTGTGGCCTTAAATATGTTGTACAATCTCCTTCAGGGAGATACTGGTGATCTGGTTTTATTGGAGTGGGCTGGAGGGAGATAGCCTGAGAGATGTCTTCAGTCTGCCCTGGTCTTTGGGGAAGATCACAACCAACCTGTTGATGCCTGCTAGATGAGAAGCCTTACCCTAAGGTAGTATTTTTTAAGGTAAGTAGATAAACCTTTTTCAGGGAACTAACAGCATTAAGAGATTTTGCCTGGTCACTGCTTGCTTAGCTCTGAGGTGACAGACAGTTAAGAATTGCTTCTTTGTTTACTAAAGTCCTACTGGTTTCTTGAATGGAAGCCTATTTGGCTATCAGTGCCAGGGCATCTAGTGACCTGTTCTTTGGTTGGCAGCTGGAATAGCTGGAGCACACCATCTCCTTCTAGGGAGATGCTGATGTGCTGGAGTGGTTTGGAAAAAGGCAGGAGAGTTGTCCTCTGGCTTTCTTATTTTCTGGGGTGGTTTGTAGCCAGCCTCTAATGTGGAATGATAAGCCTAGACCTCAGGAAGGAGCTTGTAAAGTATGCAGATTAACCTTTTTCAGGGAAAGGCTGGGAGATAGATGGTTTACCTACTCCATGCTGAACTCTGAGGGTAGGTATGGTGAGTGCTACACACCTGTTAAGAGTTTGCTTATTTGTTTGCTGTAGTCTTGTGGTTCTCCTGGACTTGGGCCCTGTTGGCTTTCAGAGCTGTATTTTTGGAAACTTATCTGTCTAGTGAGGGCCCTGAAAATTGGGAGTGCTGGATATGCAGTACAAACCATTTGCTTCTCAGTTCAAAACTAGGAATGGGTGTTCCCTCCCAATTGTCTGGCACTGTGCTTCGGGCGGGGGTAATGTGTTCATGGTAAGAGTGTGTCATAGCCTTTCTTACCTGTTCCAGTGTGGGTATTTTCTCAGTTATCTAGTATGTAGGAGTCATTCAGCTAGTTTCTGAATCTCTTTCAGAGGGAATGCTCCCAAATGTAGTTGTACATATAGTGTGTCTGTGAGGAAAAGGGCCTCAGGAGCCTTCTGTATTGCCATCTTACTCAACCATTGTGGAACAACAAAAAGGACATTACTGTCTTATTTTGACACTCACCTAAGCAAAACCATTAGAAGAAACTACCAGAAATATACACACATACATACATATACACATGCATGTACACATATCTGACAGCCAAATAAAAAAGTACTTTTGGATCATCAACCATTTTAATTTTATGGTATAACATCTTTTAAGAAGATACTTGTAGTCTTTGGCAGCCCAGCATCTGAGCCCCTTGTGTGTGAGGGGGGCAGGGGGAGGTATTTCCCACATTATGAGTTTTGGTACTAGGCACAGGCCACCTTTCTCTAAAGAATGTGGGGAAAAAAATCCCACAAAGCCCAACATAAAAAAAACCACAACAAAACCCAGATAATGTTTTTCAGTCTGTTTTGCAGCTAGGGAGTGGGCATATGATCTAAGCTTAGACTTTGATGCACTTGTCCTTTACTTTGAATTAGCAAAGAGAGATAAAGATAAAGAGATAAAGAGAGAATACAGAGCATCTATTGTAGTTGCAGGCAGTTGTAGGAACTGTAGCAGGATTGAGTTTTCAGGGACAATAATGTCAGTGATGCCAGAAGAGGTACTCTGCTGTCCAGGAATGGAGCTGGTGAAGTCGATATCTCAGCCCCTCTGGCCAATTTAGTAGTCTCTAACTTTTAGCAAGGACCTTTAATCCACAAGATTGGTTAACTAAACCTTTCCTTGTATATCTATAGACCATGCATTTTTTCCCAGAAAGACTCTGAATCAAACTATCTTGCACAACTTCTGAGTACCATGATAACATCTGTAGCTGGCACTGTTGAGTCTGCTGTGTTACAGACTGCTGTGCTGATCAAAAAAAAAATTTTAAATTAAAAAGTTTTTTCATTTTATTAAGTTTTTATTTAAATTCCAGTTAGTTGGCATAAAGTATAATGTTATTTCCTGGTGTACAATATAGTCATTCAGTGGTTCCATAAAACTCCCATGCTCCTCACAAAGTGCACTCCTTAATCCCCCATCACCTATTTAACCCATCCTCCCACCTACTTCCCATTTGGTAACCATCAGTTTGTTCTTGATAGTTGGTTTCTTGGTTTTCTTCTCTCTTTTTCCCCCTATGATCATTTGTTTTGTTTCTTAAATTCCACCTATGAGTGAATGAGAAAGTATTTCTCTTTGATTGACTTATTTTGCTTATCATAATACCCTCTAGCTCCATCTACTTCATTGCAAATGGCAAGAGTTCATTTTTTTTGGTGGCCAAGTAATATTTGGTATGTGTGTGTATGTGTGTATACACATACCACATCTTCTTTATCCATTCATCAGTTGATTGATACGGGGGCTGTTTACATAATTTGACTATGGTTGATAATGCTGCTACAAACCACTCAGCATGTATCCCTTTGAATTAGTATTTTTGTATTGTTTGGGTAAATATCTAGTAGTACAATTGCTGAATCATAGGGTAGTTCTATTTTTTAACTTTCTAGGGAAACTCCATATTATTTTCAGTAGCTGTACCAGTTTGCATTCCCACCAACAGTGTAAGTAGGTTTCCCTTTCTCTGCATCCTCACCGATACCTATTGTTTACTGTATTGTTGATTTTAGCTGTTTTAACCGGTGTGAAGTGATATCTCATTGTAGTTTTGCTTTGCATCTTCCTGAAGAGTGGTGGTGAACATCTTTTCATGTGTCTATTGGCCATCTGTATGTCTTCTTTGGAAAACTGTCTTTTCATGTCTTCTGCCCATTTTTTAACTGGATTATTTGTTTTTTGGATGTTGAGTTTGATAAGTTCTTTATACATTTTGGACACTAGCCCTTTATCAGATATGTCAGTTGCAAATACCTTCTCCCATTCTCTAGGTTGCCTTTTAGTTTTGTTGATTGTTTCCTTTGCTGTGCAGAAGCTTTTGATCTTGATGAATTCCCAATAGTTTATTTTTGCTTGTTTCCCTTGTCTCTAGAGGTGTATATAGTAAGAATTTGCTATGGCTGAGGTCAAAGAGGTTACTGCCTGTGTTCTCTTGTAGGATTTTGATGGTTTTGTCTCTCACATTTAGGTCTTTCATTTGTTTTGAATTTGTTTTTGTGTGTGGTGTAAGAAAGTGGTCCAGTTTAGTTTTTTTACGTTTTTTTTTTTAAAGGTTTTATTTATTTATTTGTCAGAGAAAGAGCACACGCCAGCTGGGGCAGTGGCAAGCAGAGGTAGAAGCAGACTCCCCACTGAGCAAGGAGTCTGATGATGTGGAACTTGATTGCATGATCCCGAATCATGACCTGAGCCAAAGGCAGATGCTTAACCAGCTGAGCCACCCAGGCATCACTGGTTTAGTTTTTTTTTTTTTTTTTTTTTTAACAACTTCTTCTTTTTCTTTCTTTTTTTTTTTTTTTTTAAAAAAAAGGCTTCATACCCAACATGGGGCTTGAACCCATAGCCCTGAGATAGAGTTGCATGCTCCACCGTGCTAGCTGTGCTCCTCTACTTTCATTCTTTTGCATGTTGCTGTTCAGTTTTCCCAACACCATTTGTTGAAGAGACTGTCTTTTTTCCATTGAATATTCTTTCCTGCTTTGTTGAAGATTCATTGACCATGTAACTGTGAGAGAGAACACAAGCAGGGCAGAGGGACAGAGGAAGAAGGAAAAGCAGGCTCGACGAGGGACTTGATCCTAGTACCCTGAGATCATGAACTGAAGGGAAACACTAAATTGAGCCACCCAGATGCCCCCTTGAGTTCTTAATTGACTTTTAAAAAATTTTTTGATTATGTATTTAGTTTTTAAAAGATTTATTTATTTGTCAGAGAGAGAGAAGCAGGCCCCCCACTGAACAAGGAGCCTGATGTGGAGCTTGATCCCAGGATGCTGGGATCACGACCTGAGCTGAAGGTAGATGCTTAACCAACTGAGCCACCCAGGCATCCCTTAATTGACTTTTCTTAGACACATAGTGATGGGTCTTATGTAGTACAAAGAATTTGGTGAGAGCCATAAGTGTGTCATGGATAATGGAAAATCAGCCTAGAATAAAAGCACCTCATATTTACATATATAAAGACTGTATTTAGACTTTGACTTGTCCCTAATTCTGCTGATCTTTATAATGTGGGAACTGCTCATAGAATTGATATCTCTTCTTATTATCTGTTTATAATCTGAAATGCTTAATGTTACTGGCTCTGTCATACTTCTTATATTTCTGAACTTTGAAAAGCACTTTGCTTCTTATGTAAGTTTTTTGTAAATTTTAAAAT
Source organism: Mustela nigripes (assembly GCF_022355385.1). NCBI lineage: Eukaryota > Metazoa > Chordata > Mammalia > Carnivora > Mustelidae > Mustela > Mustela nigripes. Next base: position 75,760,845 of record NC_081562.1, read on the forward strand.
GTTGGAGAATAAACTAATCTCTAAGATCCTCTCCACCCTTGAAATTTAAGATATCAATGAAATGTAATTTATTTCCTTTTTCTTTTCTGAAGTTTGAATGCCAGCAGTACACTTATGATGTTGCATAGAACAGAATAGATTGGGTTCTTTGTTCAGTAAGCTCAAAATGGTCAGTTAGGACATAGCTATTGGGAAATATGTTAAAGAACAAGTTCAGTAAGTGGCAAGTCTGAGGGTGTTCAGTAACTTACACATGTAGTTTATGAAAATTTGGAAAAATTTTATTTGGAAAATTGAACAGCTTTGTGTATTCACAGTTGACATACTTGGAAAGCAGTGTAATGCATTGGTTAAATACTTTAAAATTAGAATTCTTGGATTTGAATCTCCATTTAACACTTCTCAGTGGTGTGACTGTGGGCAAGTTACTTAACCTTAGTTTCTTATGGATAAAAGTATATCTTTAAAATTTTTTTTAATTTTTAAATTTATTATTATTATTATTTTTTATAAACTTCTAATGTATTTTTATACCCAGGGGTACAGGTCTATGAATTGCCAGGTTTACACAGTTCACAGCACTCACCATAGCACATACCCTCCCCAATGTCCAAACCCCCCTAACCCCCCTCCCCCCAGCAACCCTCAGTTTGTTTTGTGAGATTAACGGTCACTTACGGTTTGTCTCCCTCCTGATCCCATCTTGTTTCATTTATTCTTCTCCTACCCCCCTAACCCCCCATGTTGCATCTCCACTTCCTCATATCAGGGAGATCATGTGATAGTTGTCTTTCTCCGATTGACTTATTTCACTAAGCATGATACCCTCTAGTTCCATCCACATCGTTGCAAATGGCAAGATTTCATTTCTTTTGATGGCTGCATAGTATTCCATTGTGTATAGC
>NC_081562.1:75761849-75830627 GCF_022355385.1 Mustela nigripes
CCATCTTGTTTCATTTATTCTTCTCCTACCCCCCTAACCCCCCATGTTGCATCTCCACTTCCTCATATCAGGGAGATCATGTGATAGTTGTCTTTCTCCGATTGACTTATTTCACTAAGCATGATACCCTCTAGTTCCATCCACATCGTTGCAAATGGCAAGATTTCATTTCTTTTGATGGCTGCATAGTATTCCATTGTGTATATATACCACATCTTCTTTTGGATAAAAGTAGATCTTAACCTTATTTAGTTGCTGTGAAGAGTAAATGAATTTATACATATAAAGTATCCAAAGCATTTAGGGTGGTGTAAGGTATATAATAGTTGTTATTAGGAGTTTTTATTTTCATGTTGTTATATAAATCTCATAGAGCTAAGATTTTATTATTTATAATTCTTGCACAAATCTTGAATTTGAGACCATAGTTTCATGTATATCCAAAAGCTATATTGTACAGATCTTTTTAAACAGTCATGAATGTTTTATAGCATTCCGTAATTACTAATAGAGCAGATATTTTATAACTGTTAAGTACTGTGCTATCATTGGGATATAATGCAATGTTTAACATAAAGTAGGTATAAGGCATGTCCATAGGAACTAGCTACTTTTTTAAAGATGTTAGGAGATTTCAAGTACACATAGCTGATACATTAATATAACTGAAGTTGCTTTAATAATAAACTTAAAATTTCCTTAGATCCAAATAGATTTTAATTTTTTCTCTATTTTCTTTTGGTTTTAGTAGAATATTGAAATGTAAGGTAAAACAAGAAAATAGCAGTTTGACCAAGAATATTGCTGTCAGATGAGAGTGTTTTGGGGATACATCTTTTCCAATGCATTGCTTTCTCTTTGCTTATGTTGATTTTATAATCCAGGTTTATTCTGTGCTTTATTATTCTTCGTAGGTCTAGAGTCTTTTTTACTATTTCTTGGATTTCTAAGAAAATTTTTGTGAAACAGTATATACTACAACATTTTCATAGTTTATTTTCAGAAAATAATATAATTCTTACTATACTTATAGATTTTAATTTCAAGTCATCAGTTTAGCCAAAATGGCAGTCATTGCAGAAACTTACATCTTTTGTCTTGCTCCTTTTTCAGTACCAGGGTTCTGATCAAGCAGGAAAGGAGAAAGCAAAAGGTAAAGAAAATATATTTTTATTTATATTAGCTTTATAAGAATAGTGGTCTTTTGAAGTGTTTTTCAAAAGGCTAATAAATACACCTAAGTAACTGGAAGACCATCCAGTCTTCTCTGTTCTTGTAGATAGCTTGATTAGCCAACCGTTTTCTCAGGCAGAGACTAAAGGTCATTGTTGATTCTTGTTGTCATTCTAGTTCCAAAATATATCCCAGTCTTTTAAGGGAAGTCTGATCACTTCTCACACTACCTGTGCTATGAGTACCCTGATTCAAATCCTCATTTATGCCTAGAGTATCATGATGGCCTTATAACCTACCTTCTACTTAAAAAAAATTTTTTTCTTACATCGATTTTATTATGCAAAGTTGAACATGCATATATCTTACAACCAAGCAATCTATATTCAAGAGAAATTTTTCCACATGTGTATTTTGAGACATGTACAAGCTTGTTTGGATCAGTGTTGTTAAGTAGCAAAAAAGAAAGAAGGCAAGAGAGGAAGAAGAGGGGCAGGGGTATGGGGAGGGAAGGGGACCACCCAAATGTCTATTAGTAGTAGAATGGTTACACAAATTGTGGCATACCCAAGTAATGATATAGCAGTGGAAATGTGTCAACCACATGTAATTAATGTAGATGAATCCCCAAAATATAATATTGAACAAATAAAGCAACTTACAGATTATATAAGCAGTAAGATTCCATTTATACAAAGTTTCAAAACAGAAAAAAATATGTTCAAAGCTCATAAAATTTAAAGAAAAACAAGGAAGTGATTATTATAAAAGTAGGATAGTTATTAATTTAGTGAAATGATGTCTCATTATAAATTCAACTCATATTTTCTTGATTACTAATGAGATTATCTGACATTTTCATCCATGTTTCTCCTCTTTTGTGAAGTACTTTTCCGAGTATTTTTTCCATTTTTAATTTGTGTTGTCTTTTTTAATTGTCTTTATATATTTAGAATTCTTGGGTTTTATGTGTACTCTGTAGCTTTTATTTTTATTTTCTTAATGTTATTTTAGGGAATGTTCTTAATTTTAATATAATCAAATTTATCAGTGTTTTTCTGCTATATATTTTTTCCTTTGTAGTGTGTTCTTCACACAGCAGTTAACATGGTCTTTTAAGAGCACAAATCAGAATTTTCATTCCCCTGCTTAAAAGTTTCAGTTTTTTATTGCTTTTAGAATAATATCTGACTTAACCATAGCCTAGAAGGACCTGAAGGATCTACACCCTGCCTACTTCTCTGACTTTCTTACTCCTTGCTCTGTTCATTTTATTTTAGCTACACTGGCAGTCTCTCTGCCATTCTTCTTCTCTTTGTCTGGAATATTCTTCCTCAAGATATTTGCATGTCTGCCTTGTCAGCATTTAGGTTTCAGCTGAAGTATCTCCTCTTAGATTGGCTTTCTCTGATCATAGCATCTAAGTAGCTCCCCACCCTCCACTTATTTTCTTTCCAGGACCATTTTTTTTAATCTTCCTTTTCATAATCTGGTATTTTCTTATAAATTTGTTTCATCTGTTTCCCTTCATTAACATATATTTATCAGAAGAGGTATTTTATTTTGTTCATTTTGTATCTCCTTTGCCTAGAATTGTGTCAAGAAATAACACAGGTATTCAATAAATAAACTATAATCTGTTCCCAGATTTTTTTTTAGTAGTCTTAACTCTGGATCATTCTTTTGAATATTTATAAGAAAGGGAAAGACATGCTATGGCCCTTCCCTAAAGTGTTGATCTCTAGTTGTGTCACTTTCCTATTCTTTGAAAATGTCATATCTTCCCTTGAATGTGTCATGTCTCCCTTAAGCCACTCTTCCCCAACCCTATTTTTAATCTCTTCACACTCATTAGATGACTTTATCTTATATTTCAGAGGAAATAGAAGCTATCAGATGAGAATTATCTTCTATATCTACTACCAGTTCTGTAACCTGTCTTACATCTTCACTGATTTTCTCTTTCCCTTCACTGATTTTCTCTTTCCCTTCTGTGATTGTGGAGGTAGTTTCCTTTAGATAAAGGAAGGTCTCTTTATTTGCAGTCTGGATTCCATCGTTCTTAAGGACTTCACTGCATCAATTATTTCTTCTCTTTCTTGTATCCTCAACGAGTCACTGTCAGCTGGAGGCTTTCCACTGATATTCAGACATATTCAGTTTCCCCCTATTAAAACAACTAAAGCCCTCTCTGGATCCTTTCCCTTTCTTGCTCTGCCCCTTCACTGTTATCTCTCATTCACTTCTGAGTCCACTCAACAGTACAGCTCTTGTTAATGGCAAAGTAGCAGTCATGGAAGGATAGTAAAGGAAATTAAATTGACTCAGGCTGGAGATTAGTCTCACATAGCTGCTTTTTCTTGTCCTCTTCTCATTTCAGTTAACTTTTACTGGTACTCAACTGTGCATATCTTTAAGGCTTTTTATATCTGTAAGATAGCACACCAGGTAGAAAAACAAGTTTTTACCTTGTCAGATTTGTTTTATCAAACTTTTAAAAAGCTTTACATTTCAGATCATTTTTAATCTTTTGATACCTAGTAATGCCTTTATAAAGTTCTATTTTAAAGGCAGTATATTTACCAAAAAGATTTTAAGAGGCTGTGGAATTAAGAGTCTTTAGGCCAACTCTATCATTATGATTGATTTTAATTTATATGTAAGCATATAAAGGGGGTGTCAGAAATATAAAAATATCAAATCAGTTAATTGTTAAATAGCATTATTGGTTTTTTATTTTTTATAATTCTGCGTAAAACCATATGGTTGTTGTAATAACTTCTTTTTAAATTATTTTAGGAATATTTTGAAAAGAAAAGATTAAAATCAAAAATGAAATTACTGGGGGTTTCATCGCCTGTCAAAAATTCCACTCTCAGTTTAGATCTCCTTAACCTATATATGGTAAATCACATATCTTGCCAGAAGAAAACACCTGGTAAGTCTTTCCGTTAGCATTTTGTTTTGACTCTAATGTGATAATAACATTCAATTTTCTAATAAATTTATAATTTTAGAACTCAAAGGATATGGAAAGTAAAATAATTTTAAAACTTGGTTGTCTTCTTTAAATAGTTACTTTTTTTTAAAAGTACCTTTGTTACTTTTTGCTTAAAATCCTTTTTTTTTTTTTTTTTTGCTTAATATATTTGTGTTTTTAAGTTGTGTGTTACATAAAATTAATTTTATAAGGTATGGTTCAAGTTACTATGTTACATTCATTTTAGTTACTACATTATTTTATGTAGGCAGAATAGTTAACCAAAGTTTAGGTAAAAGAGCAGGGAATAAATGTCTTTACTATCTTAAAGTATTTAGAGAATTTGTTTGAAAACGATTTTTGCCTCCGTGATTATTTTCCTGTATCACAACTTGAATAATTTCTTAGGCATTCTTGGAATGTTGACTATAGTAGTCTAATACTTCAAAAATAAAGTTCATTTTTGACTGTACTTTGAGCCTTCAAGTGAATAGAAAGTTTAGTCAGAGTTTTTTTTTCTCAAGGGAACTTGTGTCTGATATTTAATTTTTAAAATAAGTACTAAAGTGAGAGGTTAAGAAATTAGGCAGTTCTGAAAGGAGGGATAGAAATTGATCATAAGTACTGTTAGTATCTCCTCTTTTCCTTTCTCTGCCATTTTTATTCCTTAATGCAGACGGCCTTTACATAAGCAAATTTAGTTATAGTTTAGATGTAAATATGTTATATAAGGACTTTAAGAATAAAAGTTTTGTTGTAAATCTGTTTGATGTATTTATCTTCTTTTTCTTCACTTACGTAATGCAATGTTAGCCACAGTCATGACGTTTTACATTAAATCCTCATATTTTATTTATCAGAGCTAAAGTTTGACCTGTTACCAACCTGTATTTCCCTTACTCCCTAGTCCCAAGGCCCAGCAACCACTTTTCTACTCCCTGTTTCTGTGAGTTTGAGTTCTTTTTTAGATTCCATGTGTAAGTGATACCATGCTCTATTTGTTTTTCTCTAGCTTAATTCAGTTAACATAATGCCTTTAAGGTCCATCCAAGCTGTCATAAATGGCAGGATTTCCTTAATGTTCATGGATGAAGAATATTTCATCATATATATATATATATATATATATATCTCACATGTTCTTTATCCTATCACCCATTGACAGACATGAGGTTGTTTGCATATCTTATATCTTGCCCATTGTGAATGATGCTGCTGTAAACATGGGACATAGAAGTACAGAAATCCCCTCTGATTCTGTCTTCATTTCCTTTGGATATGTAGAAGTGGGAATTAGAATTGGAAATTAGAAGTGGGATTGCCGAATCATGTAGTTTTACTTATAATTTTTTGAGGAATATATATTATGTTCTCCATAGTTGCTCCACCCACTGGCATTCCTATAAGCTGTGCACAAGGGTTCCCTTTTTCCACATCCTTTCTAACACTTGTATCTCTTGCCTTTTTATTGATAGTCATTCTAACAGGTGTGAGGTAATAAATATCTCATTGTGATTTTGATTTGTATATCCCTGAAGATTGGTGATGAGCACCTTTTCATGTGTCTGTTGACCATTTGTTTGTCTTCTTTAGAAAAATATCTGTTCATTTCCATGCCTATTTACAAAATTAGATTATTTTTAGCTAAGAGTTGTATGAGTTCATTATATACTTTGGAGTTTGAATGCTTATCAGATACATGTTTTGCAAATATTTTCTCCCATTCCATAGTTTGTCTTTTCATTTTGGTAATGATTTTCTTTGCTGTATAGAAGATTTTTAGTTTGATGTAGTTCCACATGTTTGTTTTTGCTTTTGTTGCCTTTGCTTTTGGTGTCAAATCCAAAAAGTCATTGTCTAGACTGATGTCAAGGAACTTACCCCTGTGTTTTCTTCTAGTTTTGTGGTTTTCAGTCTTACATTCAACTCTTTAATCCATTTTGAGGTGAAGTTTGTGTATGTTGTAGGATAGGGGACCAGTTTCACTTTTTTTCATGAGACAGTCCAGTGATGGCATTTACATTTATGTATTTCCTTTCTTCCTCACTTTCTTTTTATTTATACATTTGGCATGTTTATTGAGTACCTCCATTATTGAGTACTTCCAAGTAGTGTACTGGATGTTGGGAATAGAATAGAAAATTGTGGGGTCAGGACACACTGTCCCAAAAATAAGGTATGTTGGCATACTAAAGATTTTAAGCAGAAGGAATTTGAGAAGCAGTATGTGCAGGAAAGATCCTCATGTGAGAAGTGTCCTCCTTATACCTGGAGGAAAGGAACATCTTTATCTCTAAGACACAGGGACACTGAGAAGAATCTAAACAAATATGCCTTGCTGTTTCCTCCAGTTGGCTACACTTAGTTTAACACTCCTTTTTGTTTGATCACGTTTTCTCACTACTTTTCATTTTCCATCGAATCTAGCATAAAAATGCTCAGGTTTTAACAGTGTTTATTCTTCCGATCCAAGAGCATGGGATGGTCTTCCATCTTTTTGTGTCTTCTTCAATTTCTTTCATGAGTGTTCTGTAGTTCCCCGAGTACAGATCCTTTACCTCTTTGGTTAGGTTTATTCCCAGGTATCTTATGGTTCTTGGTGCTATAGTAAATGGAATCGATTTTCTAATTTCCCTTTCTGTATTTTCATTGTTAGTGTATAAGAAAGCCACTGATTTCTGCACATTGACTTTGTATCCTGCCATGTTGCTGAATTGCTGTATGAGTTCTAGTAGTTTGGGGGTGGAATCTTTTGGGTTTTCCATATAAAGAGCCATGTCATCTGCGAAGAGAGAGAGTTTGACTTCTTCATTACCAATTTGGATACTTTTTATTTCTCTTTGTTGTCTGATTGCTGTTGCTAGGACTTCTAATACTATGCTGAACAAGAGTGGTGAAAGTGGGCATCCTTGTCTTGGAATCAGAAGAGACCCTGAATCGCTAAGGAAATGTTGAAAAACAAAAATAAAGCTGGGGGCATCACGTTACCTGATTTCAAGCTTTAGTACAAAGCTGTGATCACCAAGACAGCATGGTACTGGCATAAAAACAGACGCATAGACCAGTGGAACAGAGTAGAGAGCCCAGATATGGACCCTCAACTCTATGGTCAATTAATCTTCGACAAAACAGGATAAAAAATACAGTGGAAAAAAGACAGTCTCTTCAATAAATGGTGCTGGGAAAACTGGACAGCTATATGTAGAAGAATGAAACTCGACCATTCTCTTACTCCGTACACAAAGATCAACTTAAAATGGATAAAAGACCTCAACGTGAGACAGGAATCCATCAGAATCCTAGAGGAGAACATAGGCAGTAATCTCTTTGATATCAGCCACAGCAACTTCTTTGAAGATATATCTCCAAAGGCAAAGGAAACAAAAGCGCAAATAAACTTTTGAGACTTCATCAAAATCAAAAGCTTCTGCACAGCAAAGGGAACAGTCAACAAAACAAAGAGGCAACCCACAGAATGGGAGAAGATATTTGCAAATGACAGTACAGACAAAAGGTTGATATCCAGGATCTATAACGAACTCCTCAAACTCAACACACATGAAACAGGCAAACATATCAAAAAATGGGCAGAAGATATGAACAGACACTTCCCCAATCAAGACCTACAATGGCTATCAGACACATGAAAAAATGTTCATCATCATTAGCCCTCAGGGAGATTCAAATTAAAACCACATTGAGATATCACCTTACACCAGTTAGAATGGCCAAAATTAACAAAACAGGAAACAACATGTGTTGGAGAGGATGTGGAGAAAGGGGAACCCTCTTCCACTATTGGTGGGAATGCAAGTTGGTGCAGCCTCTTTGGAGAACAGCGTGGAGATTCCTCAAGAAATTAAAAATAGAACTTCCCTATGACTCTGCAATTGCACTCCTGGGTATTTACCCCAAAGATACAGATGTCGTGAAAATAAGGGCCATCTGTACCCCAGTGTTTATAGCAGCAATGGCCACGGTCGCCAAACTGTGGAAAGAACCAAGATGCCCTTCAACGGATGAATGGATAAGGAAGATGTGGTCCATATACACTATGGGGTATTATGCCTCCATCAGAAAGGATGAATACCCAACTTTTGTAGCAACATGGACGGGACTGGAAGAGATGATGCTGAGTGAAATAAGTCAAGCAGAGAGAGTCAATTATCATATGGTTTCACTTATTTGTGGAACATAACAAATATCATGGAGGACAAGGGGTGTTAGAAGAGAGTTGGGGTAAATTGGAAGGGGAGGTGAATCATGAGAGACTGTGGACTCTGAAAAACAATCTGAGGGGTTTGAAGTGGCGGGGGTGTGGGAGGTTGGGGTACCAGGTGGTGGGTATTATAGAGGGCACAGATTGCATGGAGCACTGGGTGTGGTGAAAAAATAATACTGTTTTTCTGAAAATAAATAAATTGAAAAAATTAAAAAAAATGCTCAGGTTTAACTTCTTTGGGTCTCCATTTCCTTATAAAGGGTTTCATTTAAAATTGATCTGCCTTTTGTTATAGAGTCCCTAGCTGAGAATTAGAAAGCTAGAGGAAAAAGATATTTTATCTTCCCTACAAAAGCATAAGTTTATTAGTAGATGGTATTAGGAGGTGGGACCTATAGGAGGTGGTCATGATGGGGGACCCCTCATGAGTGGAATTAGTGCTTTTATAAAGAGACCCCAGAGAGCTCTCTTTGCTCCTTTCACTGTGTGAGGACATAGGGAGAAGACAGCTCTCTATAAGCCAGGACTCAGGCTCTCACCAGACCCTGAATCTGAGAGCACTTTGATCTTGGACACTGCCTGGCTTACAGACAAGTAAATTTCTGTTCATAAGTACGAAGTCTAAGGTATTGTGTTAGAACAGCCTGAATGGACTAAGACACTTAGCTAAAAGGAAGGGCAGTGGTGCAGCTGGGCCTCAGAGACTGCTTGAATTGGGGACTTGAATACCACCAAATTTTTTTTCTCACTTTAGATATTAACTTTATTCTCTCAGATTGTATTTTTTCATTCAGACTTGAAATGTGACCTTAAAATACTAATATTGCTTATCTCTCCTGTTTTGCCACAAGGGAAACACTGAAAGTTGTTTCTTTGGTTCTGAGTTTTTTTTACTGGAAGCATTTTACCCTGTCCTACTGGTGCCAGTTCCTAGCATTGGAATAATTATTTATAACCACAGAGATATGATCCTATTATTGATTAACCTTGAGTCAGATGACTGCTCTTAAGTTGATTATTTTTTCTAGTGACACAGTTTTATCAGAAGATAGGAAGTTCTCTATTAGAACCGTATAGTTGAAGCGCTTTGGTGGCTCAGGCTGGTTGAGCATCCAGCTCTTGGTTTTGGCTCAGATCATGATCTTGGGATCATGGGATCAAGCTCTACCTTGGGCTCTGTGGTCATCTCAAAGTCTGCTTCAGATTCTCTCTCCCTCTCCCTCCTGCTCTCTCTCAAATAAATACTTTTTTAAAAAGCGTGCGTGCACGTACACACACACACACACACACACACCACCACCACCACCACCACCACCACCACCACCACCACCTCTATGTAGTTGGTATTTGTGAAAAAGCATTACCCAGAAAAGGAGAGTAGTTAAAAAGTACTGAGCAGACCAAATAGTGATACCTTGTATAAGGAGAGAAAAGGCTTCTCTTTTCATAAAGTTTGAAAATCTAGTAAGAGAGAGAGAGAATTAATCAGGTAAAATAAACCATGGTAAGTGCTGTAATAGAGAACATACCTAGTGCTGTGGGCATGTATAACATAGCATCTGGTATAGTCTGGGGATCAAGGAAATCTTAGAGGAAGAAAAAAAATAGAACTGAATGAGTATAGCACCTTTCATGAGGACTATGTAAGATAATGAAAAAGAGATGATTTGAATGATTTGTGATAGTTTTTAGTACTGTAATGACTTCTAGCATCTATAGAATATAGGTAGTTTTAGGAAGTTTCTAAGATATACACTTATTTAATGGACATTATATATCAAACATTTCTTTTAAAGATTTTATTATTTTTAATTGTAATTTTTTTCATTATAGAAACTGTGAGAAAACCAATACATGTGAATATGCATAGAGACATAAAAATGCCTCTAAGAAAGCATAATTTGGAACTTCCAATGTCACCTCACTGTATACCATCTAACCTCTGCATTGATGATATAAACAACAGGTAGGTTTTATCAAGATTGTATATTATTTAGGTATTTAAACAGGTCATCATCAGTACTGTTATATTCATTAGAAACTGTACAAAGGACTTTTCTTCTAGCTCTTGTTTTTGTTTGGCTGTTAACAGTATTATTAAACTATTAAGACCTTTATCAGATAAGCTAATGTCCATAGTAAATGTTTTTATGCATAGTTTGGCTTTCCTTATCCTCACTGTGTTTCTCTAGTAATAATACAATTTTAATAAATAAAACTCTAAATAAATGAAACTCTAAATGAAACTCTAAACTCTAAATAAACTTTAAATAAAACTCTAAAATGATTTAGAGTTCTGTATGTTTTTGTGTATTTCTGTAGAACAGTATGAGTTTTAAATATATACATGAAAAAATAGTCAAATTTATTGCCAGATTTTTTTAACCTTAAAATTTTCTTTTCATTTTTATATACTGTTAAGACTAGACAGCAAGAAAGAATTTGCCCCAGTTCAGGTGAGACTTAAAAAAATTTTTAAGTTACTTTAATGATTGTGGCATACTACTAAATGATAGAAATTTTTTGAATATCAGGGGAAAATATTCTTTAAAATTTTTTTATAGTCTTTAAAATTATTTTTAAAGGTTTTAATGTATGGAACTTATACCTTAAGTATATTTTAACTGCTTATGAGAAACACTTTGGAGTTCTGGTAATGTAGATTAGGTCTATGTGTACATAACTTTTGATACTGATGAGCTGCAAAAGTTAATTTGTTTGGGGATTCCTGCTTTGGGTTTATCTGATCATTGATAAATTCATCTCTTCTAGCATAGTGACCATTTATTTTATATTAAATTGTGATTTTCTTTTTTTTTTTTTTAAAGATTTTATTTATTTATTTGTCAGAGACAGAGGGAGAGAGAGCGAGCGAGCACAGGCAGACAGAGAGGCAGGCAGGGCAGAGGGAGGAGCAGGCTCCCTGCCGAGCAAGGATCCCGATGTGGGACTCGATCCCAGGACCCTGGGATCATGACTTGAGCCAAAGGCAGCTGCTTTATCAACTGAGCCACCCAGGCATCCCTAAATTGTGATTTTCAACAATTATACTGATCCCAAGATTATTTTTCTTTCAGTGTACTGCAGATAATCTTTTTAGTAAATAAAATTTTAATAAATTAGAAAATATGTAGATTGTGATAAAACCATAAAATTTTAAGATCCAATGATATATTATTATGTATATATTTTTAAAGATTTATTTATTTTAGAGAGAGAAAGAGAGAGAGCATGCACAGGGGGCTGAGTGGGACAGAGGGAGAGGGAAACTTAAGCAGGCTCTCTGTTGAGTGTGGAGCCCAGTATGGGGCTCAGTCTCACAACACTGAGATCATGACTTGAGCCAAAACCAAGAGGCAGATGCTTAACTGACTGTGCCACCCAAGTGCCTCAGGTCCAGAGCTACATTATTTATAATTTCTTTTCTTTGAATTGTCAAAATTAAACTGTATCAGAGAATGATAATGATACTAAAATCTCTTGGAAATCTTTTTAGCTGAATTGTGGGTCAGTGAAGCTCAGATTTCTCATCATTTGGAGACATGGTGTGAAGGTTAGAGATTGAGGGGACCATAAATGAAAAGGCAGGTGGAAAGGAACTCTTCAGTATAAGTTTAGTTGATAACCTCTCTTGACTTAATAAGTCCTGTGAATTACTCATGACTTGCTTTTCCTTGGAACGTTTTCTGCAATCTGTGACCTTTTTTCACTATTTTTACTTTCCTTTACTCAATTTTATATATTTTATCAGATTAAATGGTTGTATCTTCTTTCTCTATAGTTGCCATAAGTTATGAACTCATATAGCATGTTTAAACTGCAGTTCAACAGAATAGAAAATTGTATTTTTGCTCAACCATCTTTTTCAGCAGAATTATCTTCTAATAGGAATATTACAAAACAAAATTTCATTCTCAGAATAGCACCTAGTCCTCAGAAAGTTGCATGTTGGAAAAAGCAGAATGAGCAGGTACATTTGAATCACTAGTCTTAGCATTTTATATCATTGTATTTTTATGATATGCTCTTTTTTTCTGGTCTTGTGGACTTAAAAAATATTAGTTGTGAATTGCTGTAAATAGAGCCAAATTAGGATATCAGCTAAATATAATAATTCCTCTTTGGTCAAAATTTAATTGTCTCTTCTGTAGAAGATAATGAATCCAAAAACTGGAATCTTCTTTAAAAATCTTTGAAATCATCATCTTTTCGATCTCTGTCAAATAAATAATTAATTTTAAATTATTTTAAATTATTTTAAAATATTTAAAAAATAAAATAAGATAAAATGACTGATAGTGAAATTGAAAATATTTTAGTGTGTTTATATAATAGTTGATAATTGTAATCACAGTAAATAACTAGTTGGTGATGTCATGGTGGCCAGATAGTTATGATATGGAAAGGGCCCTGTGAATTGCAGTGTATAATCTCAGTGATGTCGTAGTAGTCTGTTAAAAAAATGAGTTGTGATGGTTTGGTTCTTTTTAGGATTTGACAGATGACAACTGGTTATATGCACTTGAATTAAAACTATACAAATGTGTTGATATAGATAGAGATGTGTAGTGCTAAAATGTTGTTTAGGGGGGCGCCTGGGTGGCTCAGTGGGTTAAGCCGCTGCCTTCGGCTCAGGTCATGATCTCGGGGTCTGAGGATCGAGTCCCACATCGGGCTCTCTGCTCAGCGGGGAGCCTGCTTCCTCCTCTCTCTCTCTGCCTGCCTCTCTGCCTACTTGTGATCTCTGTCTGTCAAATAAATAAATAAAATCTTAAAAAAAAATGTTGTTTAGTCACTGTATTGTCTAAAGTTAGAAATCTAAAAACATCCAGATTTTAAAATTCTGAACTATATCTGCCATAAACTATAAAAAGTAGTCATTTTATTAGACTATATAGAGTTTAAAAAATAATAAGTTATGATTATTATGCTAATATATAATGGTAGTGGGGGAAATGGTTATTATATAAATTTGATGTCTTGTTAATGGGAATATTCAGTTTTGAATTTATCCCATTTTTAGCATGCATTGGTTTTATGCCGTATGTATATATTTGTCATTTATAAATGAATTTATAATTTATAAGTTTAAAATTTTATTAGTTACAGTTACATGTGATACATTGTCTATAATATGTGATATTAATGATATGATTCAGTTTTATGGAAGTATTAAAGTATGTTTTCTCTTTTCCAGAGAAGAGAAAGTATTATATTCCAGTGATAGATGTTAGCCTTATTAATTTAAGGACCCATTAACTTTGGAATGATGCAATGAAAAACATTTATTCAGTTTGTATTTTACAAGACTAAAATTTGCATTGTAGATAGTTTATAGGATAGAGAATGTAACTCTCTGTAATCTCTACTTAAATAATCTACTTTTAGGCTGCAGGTTAGTGACTATCTTCAGAGGGGTAAATAATATTTATATTTTTTAAAGATTATATTTATTTTGGGGGTGCCTGGGTGGCTCAGTGAGTTAAAGCCTCTGCCTTCGGCTCAGGTCAGGATCCCAGGGTCCTGGGATCGAGCCCTGCATCGGGCTCTCTGCTCCATGGAGAGCCTGCTTCCTCCTGTCTCTTTGCCTGCCTCTCTGCCTACTTGTCATCTCTATCAAATAAATAAATAAAATCTTAAAAAAAAAAAGATTATATTTATTTTGTTAGAGAGCGCGAGCGAGAACAAGCTGGGGGAGCATTAGGCTGAGGGAGAAGCAGGCTCCCTGCTAAGCAGGGAGCCCAATGCGGGAACGGATCCCAGTACTCCAGGATCATGACCTGAGCCAAACACATAACCAACTGAGCCACAGAGGATTCCCAATAATGTTATACTTAATACACAGAAGAGAAAATTAAAAAGAGAGGCTAATATTCCTGTCCAAGGTATGGTGGCAAATTGTTAAGTTTTAGAAAAGTGTTTAATTGCTTATTTGGAGAGATTTCAAGAAAAGTAAGAATTAAAATGAAACTATAAAATACAAAAGAAAATGTGTTGAAACAACAGGTTAAAAGAAAAAATGGGCTGGGGCTCACTGATCACTAGAGAAGTAGTGTTGAGCCTACATAAAGTATTCTTTCCTTTTTTGGTTTGTTTGTATGTCCCTCACTTCATAGAATGACTTCAGCTCTGCACCTCGGTCATTGTTCCTGAGGTTGAGATATGAGATGTATTACCAGACTTTTGTTTAGCTCTCCCTGACTTTGGACTCCCCCTTTTATTTCCTGACTCTCAGTATCTCTTTTTGTCTTCTTTTTATCCAAATTTGTCTCAAAGATTGTTTTTGGACTTGTCATTTCTGTGCTTCATGGCTAATAAATATAATATGCTATAGATGTAAATTATTATTGCTGGATAGATTAGTGTCAGGCCACTATAATATCTTTATGTAGTAAAGATTAACAAATGGATTACCTCATCTCTTTTCTACAAGTCTCCATATGTTCACCATTTTGCACTCAGTGGTATTGATATTCAGAAATATTAAAGGAGCATTCTAAAATTATTTAGTAAATGGAGAAAATGGAGATAAATACAGCTGTTTTTTCGGGAAAAATAATTTTCTTTCAGAAAATTTGCTTGAGATTCTGGTGTCCTATATATATATATGCATATATATGTATAATTTAGAATATATTTAGAATATATTCATTAATTATAATCAATATATTACATATATTTATTAATTATAATATTTTAATTTTGTTTAATTATATTTGTAATATATTAATTATGATTAATAGTATTTATATTTTTAACCTCTTAGGAAATGGTTAGCTCATCATCGTATCAATTGTTATATTGACAATCATTTAAATACTAGTATTGCTTTCACTGTTGGCACAATGTTTTTTTTTTTTCATTAAGGACACAGTTTCTTTCAAACTAGATAATTCATTTTTTTTTTGCATATAGGTGTCCACTTAGATGACATTTTATGGTAAGTAATTTAAATTGTATACATGTGTGTACATTTACCATTCTGACACGTTCTTCTTTCTCTTTTCAGCTCAGTAAAGTTAATTATTCTAATTCCTTGGTTTCCAAATTAAGTGAAAATCAAGATGCTCTTAGTTCACCACATAAAATAGCACAATTTGGGTCATTATTCAGAAGATTAAACAGGTAAGCAAAGATTTTTGAAGATTTTTTTTATTCGTTTATTAATGAGAGAGAGAGGGAGTGGCCGGCAGAGGGAGAAGTAGGCTCTCTGCTGAGCAAGGAGCTTTTTCTTTTTAAATTTTTAATTTTTTAAATTTCTTTTCAGTGTGCCAAAATTTATTGTTTATGCACCACACCTGGTGTTCCATGCAATACGTGCCCTCCATAATACCCACCACCAGGCTCACGCAACTTCCCACCCCCCCACCCCTTCAAAATCTTCAGATTGTTTTTCAGAGTCCATAGTCTCTCATAGTTCATCTCCCCCTCCAATTTCCCTCAACTCCCTTCTCCTCTCCATCTCCCCATGTCCACCATGTTATTTCTTATACTCCACAAATAAGTGAAACAATATGATAATTGACTCTGTCTGCTTGACTTATTTCACTCAGCATAATCTCTTCCAGTCCTGTCCATGTTGATACAGTAGTTGGGTATTCATCCTTTCTGATGGAGGCATAATACTCCATAGTGTATAGGGACCACATCTTCCTTATCCATTCGTCCATTGAAGGGCACCTTGGTTCTTTCCACAGTTTGGCGACCGTGGCCATTGCTGCTATAAACATTGGGTTACAGATGTACCCTTCTTTTCCCTACATCTGTATCTTTGGGGTAAATACCCAGTAGTGCAATTGCAGTGTCATAGGGAAGCTCTATTTTTAATTTCTTAAGGAATCTCCACGCTGTTCTCCAAAGAGGCTGCACCAACTTGCATTCCCACCAACAGTGGAAGAGGGTTCCCCTTTCTCCACATCCTCTCCAATACACGTTGTTTCCTGTCTTGTTAAATTTGGCCATTCTAACTGGTGTAAGGTGATATCTCACTGTGGTTTTGATTTGAATCTCCCTGATGGCTGGTGATGATGAACATTTTTTCATGTCTGATAGCCATTTGTATGTCTTCATTGGAGAAGTGTCTGTTCATGTCTTCTGCCCATTTTTTGACATGATTATCTGTTTTGTGTGTTCGTTGAGTTTGAGGAATTCTTTGTAGCTCCTGAATATCAGCCTTTTGTCTGTACTGTCATTTGCAAATATCTTCTCCCATTCCATGGGAGCAAGGAGCTTGATGCAGGTCTCCATTGGAGGACCCTGGGATCATGACCTGAGCTGAAGGCAGATGCTTCACTTACTGAGCCACTTAGGTATCCCAAGCAAAGATTTTTGAAGGAAATAAAGAAACTGAGCAAGGAACCATATGTGGGACTCCAAGATCATGACCTGAGCCAAAGGCTGTTGCTTTACCATCTGAGCCACGTAGGTGCCCCTAGACAAATATTTTTTAGAAATGTAGACAAACTTAAGTAATACTTCTAGGAAACATATATTAGAAGTTAAATGTAGTATTTAACTAAAATAGTTTTAAGTCATTATTTTCTAATGCGCATATCTACTTCTCATTTATTTAAACATATTAATTTTTCTTATTTATGGTAGTTGGTAAGTGACCACTTTTATTTTCTAGTTGTATATAGATCCTGGTTCATGGTTTTAAAATCCATTAAACTTGTAAAACCATTTTGAATTACTCCTAGTAGTCATGGTGAGAAACCTTGACTCTGTAATCCTATCCCAGTCTTCCTCTGTTTCAGTATATGTCACTACTATTCACTCTCAGTCTTCCTCATTTTAGTAAATGATGCTACTATTCACAAAGCAACTGGCATCAAAATAGAAGTCCTTGATTTGCTTATTTTCCTTCAACTCCCACTATCCATTTCACCAACAAAGTTTTGACTATTCTGTATTCTAATAAGCTTTAAATTTACCTACTCACATTTTCACCTCTATAGGTTCCATCCCAGTCTAAGCCACTACTGCCTCTTGCCTGGAGAATTGTAACATTTCAATTTGTTTTCTCTTTTCCTTTTCTGTTTTCGCATTTTTTTTTTTTTTACAGTTCTATTAATGTGTAATCAACATGGAACAAACTGAATTTATCTAAAATGCGTGCTTTGATAAGTTTTGACCTGTGTCAAATATAATGAAAATATTCACCATCACCAGTAGTTTCTTTGGTTATCTTTGTAATATCTTCCTCTGGCCATTTCACAACCTTTATTCTTATCCCAAGCATCTGCTTATCTGCTTTCTGTCACTGTTGATTAGTCTATTTTCTAGAGTCTTATGTAAGTGACATATAATTATGTTCCCTGCAGAAATGGGGAGTCACAACTCAAAATATACAGACTTCCAGTTATAAGACAAATAAATTTTGGGGATCTAGTATACAACATAGTGACTATAATTAATAATTACATACTTGAAGTTTGTTAATATAGTATCTCTTAAGTAGACTTACCTCATATACTTGCGAAGGTTATGTGAGGTGATGAATATGCTAGTTAGCTTGATTATAATCACTTCACAAATTACACTTATATGAAATCATCATGTTGAACACCTTAATATATACAATTTATTTTTATTTATTTATATTTATTAATGAGAGAGAGAGGGAGTGGCAGGCAGAGGGAGAAGTAGGCTCTCTGCTGAGCAAGGAGCTTTTTCTTTTCAGTTTTATCTCAGTAAAGCTGATTGGGGGGAGGGTGGGGTGGGGAGGTAGGGAGAGGTGGAGAGGATAATTTCAAACATACTGGAAGGTTTTCTCACACTCCTCCAAGTCTATAGCTCCCAACGGTAATCACCATTCTGACCCCTGTCACTATATACTAATCAATTCTGTCTTGGAACTTCATTTAAATAGAATTATATAGTGATCTTCTTTTGGTATGGAGATTCATCCATGCTGTTGCTTGCTATTCCATGGATTAGTACTTAATTCTTTTTTGTTTCTGTATGTTATTCCACTGTATATTATATAATACTTTATTTTTTTAATGTATAGTAGACATACAGTATTTTATTAGTTGCAGGTGTACAAATAGTATTCTATTCTTAATGGAAATCTGGGATAGCTCTAATTTGGGACTATTTTGAAGGAAGCTGTTGTGACATTCAGAAAAAATAAATAGGAGAAATACTTCGTGCTCATGGATTGGAAGAATCACTAACTTTTTAAGGTGGAAATATCCCCCAAATTTCTGCCATTCCCTAGCTCCTGGCAGTTCTCTCCTTGCTTCTTGGAATGTCACCTTTTAGAGTCCACATACAGGTGAGGTCATATGTTACTCATCTTTGTATGTCAGACTTACTTTTCTTTAACTTCTTTAATGTAATGTTATTGTGCTTTCAGTAAATAAGCCTTGTGCTTCTTTGGCTGAATTTATTCCTACTTATTTTATTCTCTTTATCCTGGTGTGAATGGTATTTATTATTAATTTCATTTTTGGATTGTTCATTGATAAAATACAGGAATATAATTTTTTACATTAATCTTATCTCCTGTGATCTTGCTGATCTCATTATGAGTTCTAGAGGTTTTATGGATTCTTTAGTTCTTTTTTTTTTTTTTTTAACCATACTGGATTATGTTGTCCATAAATATAAGTATTTTTACCTCTCTCTTTTCAGTCAGGATGCCTTTTACTTCTTTTTCTTGACTACTGCAGTAACTAGAACCTCTGGTACAGTGTTGCATAGCAAGCAGGCAGCCAAGAGTGGGCATGCTTGCATTATCCTTAGTCTTAAAGAAAAAACATTTCACTATTATGTTAGCCATAGGTTTTTTGTAGTTGTCCTTTTTCAGGTTTAGGAAATTCCCTTCTATTCCTAGTTCTTTTAAAGTTTGTATCATGGATTTTGTCAAACATTCTTTATGAGTCTCTTGAGATTATCATGTAGTTTTTTCCACCTTTATTCTGTTAATACATTGTATATTACTTTATCTTCAAATATTAAACCACTTTGGGTTCCTGGGATAAAAGCTGCTTGGTCATGGTATATAATCCTCTTCATATATTGTAGGATTTAGTTTGTTACTATTTTTTTGGTGATTTTTATGTCTCTATTCATGAAAATTGGTGTGAATATATATATATATTTTGTTGTTAGTGTCTTTGGTGCCAAAGTAATACTAACCTTATAGAATAAGCTGGAAGTTGTGTCCTCCTCCATTTACTGGAAGAATTAGTGGAGAATTGGTGTGATTTTTTTCTTTAAGTGTTTTTGCATCTGAGCTTTTCTTTCTGTGAAGACTTTTAACTACTAAATGTTAGAATGTCCACATTTTCTAACTTCTTGAGTCAGTTGTAGTAATGTATGTTTTTCTAGGAATTTATCCATTTCATCTAAGTTGTGTGATTTGTTAGTATAAACTTGTTTATGGTATTTCCTTGAAAACCTTTTAATTTCTGTAAAGTCACTGTTGATGTCCCTGCTGAGCAGGGAGCCTGATGCAGTACTCCATCTCCGCATTCTGGGATCATGAGCCAGAGGCAGATAGAGGACTTAGCCACCCAGGCATTCCTGATGTCCCTTCTTTAATTCTAGATCTGTGTCTTTTCTCTTTTTTGTCTTGGTCAGTATAGCTAAAGATTTGCTAATTTTATTGATATTTTTAAAGAACTAAGTTTTGTATTTCATCACTTTTCTCTGTTTTTCTGTTTTCCATTCCATTGATTTCTGCCTTAATGTTTATAATTTCCGTCTTCTGCTTGCTTTGGGTTTGGTTGCCCCCCCCCCCCCTTTTGGGGGTAGATTCTTAAAGTGTAACTTTAACTTACTTGATATTTTCTTTTTGTTTAGTATAGGCATTTAAGACTATAATTTTCCTTCCACCAATGCTTAGAGGCCAGCCAGTGATTACTTGGGAGGTTGTGTTTAAACATCTTGAGCCAATAAGGCTTCTTCCTATGTGAAGGACTTCACATTCAACCAGGGATGAGTATAGACACTTGAGGTCCTCTCCTGAGTGTGAATACAGGCTTATACATGTGGGCAGCCTTTCAGACCACTGAGGTTTCTTGCAGTTTATTAGAGGTCATTATACCTGTTTGTTCCCTGGATCTCTCTGTGAAATTTCTGGATGTTTTTTTTGCTTGCTCCAAATATTGCCGCCCCAGTTAGTTGTACTGTTGGGCTTTCCTGATGGTTTGCCACCAAGGTAATGATTATTTTTGACAAATTCCTGGGCATGGGACTCCCTTGTCTTTTAGACTACTGAACCTTGGTAGTACCAGCCATGGAGTAGGGGTGGAAGGAAGGTAGCTTCCTGAAGCTAAAATTCCAGACCCCCACTGTTCCTGCTAATAAGGTTTAGTAGTTTTTCTTGAAGTACTGCTTTTCAGTTTATTTGCATGCCTTTGTTACTCTCCAGATTCTGAAATGATTGTTTTTACAAGTGTTATCTGGTACTGTCATTACTTTTTGAGGGGGTGGGGCAGGATTTATTTGCCAGACTTTCACATGTCATTCCAGAAGTCCGTCCCACACTGATTCATTTTTAAATGTTAAATGAGCCTTGTATTCTGGAGATAAACCCCACTTGGTTACAGTGTGCTATTCTTGTTATGAATTTCTTGGTTTGATGTGCTAAAATTTTGTCAGGAATTTTTGCATTAATCTTTATGAGGGATATTATTTTCTATGTTTCTTTTGATATCTTCATCTGGTTTGCTGTTAGCCTAATGTTGATATCATAGAGTGAGTTGGGAGTATTCCTTCCTGTGTAATTTTCTGAAAGAGTTAATGTAGAATTGGTACCATTTCTTTCTTAAATGTCTGATAGAGTTCATCAGTGAAGCTGCTTGGTATGGAGTTTTTCGGTAGGAAGGTTTTTTTTGTTTTGTGTTACTATAATTTCCAAATGAGATACAGGGTAGTCAGATGATGATGATGATTATTATTATTATTATTATTATTATTTTTAGTGAGCTTTGGTAGTTTGTCATACAAAGAGTGCATCTATTTTATCTATGTTGTAGAATTTTGACTTAAAGTTATCCATAATATTCTCTTACTATGTATTTAAAATTTTTAACACTTAAAGTGATGTCATTCTCTCATTACTAATATGAGTTGTGTCTTCCTTCTTTTTCCTGGGCATTTTTTTTTTTTTTAAGATTTTGTTTATTTATTTGACAGAGATCAAAAGTAGGCAGAGAGGCAGGCAGAGAGAGAGGAGGAAGCAGGCTCTCTGCTGAGCAGAGAGCCCGATTCGGGGCTCGATCCCAGGACCCTGAGATCCGTGACCTGAGCCGAAGGCAGAGGCTTAACACACTGAGCCACCCAGGCGCCCCTCCTGGTCATTTTTTTAAATTTAAAACTGATTGGCCTATAACATTATACTAGTTTCAGGTATAAATTATAATTAAATCTTTGTATATGTTGTAAAATGAGCACAATAAGTTTAGTTACCATTTGTCACCATACAAAGTTATAATTTTTTTGTAATGAGAATATTTAAGATTTATTCTTAGTAACTTTCAAGTATACAGTGTAATATTACTGACTATAATCACCATTCTGTACATTCCCACAACTTATTTTATAATTGGAATTTTTTTTTAACCTCTTGACCCACTTGACCCACACCCCAACTTAGCTCCCCTCTGGCAAACACCAGCTTATCTTTTGTATTCATGAATTTTGTTTTGTTTGCTTGTTTTATTTTTTAGATTCTCTATATAGGTAAACTACATGGCATTTTTCTTGCCCTGTGTGGCTTATTTCACTTAGCATAATACCTTCAAGCTCCATCCATTTTGTCACAAATGGCAAGAATTCATTCTCTTTATTTTTAAACCCTCTTTTTTTTTTTTTTTTAATGTATTCATTGGAGACAGAGACAGAGCATGATCAGGGGAGAGAGGCAAAGGGAGAGGGAGAAGTATACTCCTTGCTGAGCTGGGAGCCAGATGCAGGGCTTGGTCCAGGACCTGGAGATCGTGACCTGAGCCAAAACGCAGACACTTAATCTTTTGAGCCACATAGAAACCCCCTTTTTTAACTTTCTTAATCAACATTTATGAGCAAAATAGAAACCATGAGTGATTCCCTGGAGTTTGTCCTGAGGCTAAATATCTTTTTTTTTTTTTTATTTATTTAAATCCAGTTAGCCAACATATAGTACACCATTAGTTTTTGATGTAGTGTTCAGTGATTCATTAGTTGTGTGTAACACCCAGTGCTCATCAGATCGCGTGCCCTCCTTAATGCCCATCACCTAGTTACACTTTCATTCCACTCCCCTCCCTTCCGCAACCCTCAGTTTGTTTCCCAGAGTTAAAAGTCTCACGGTTTGTCTCCCTCTTTGATTTCTTCCCATTCAGTTTTCCCTCCCTTCCCATATGGTCCTCTGTGCTACTCCTTACATTCCACAGATGAGTGAAACCATATGATAATTGTTTTTCTCTGATTGACTTATTATTTTTATTTTTTAAAGATTTTATTTATTTATTTGACAGAGAGAGTGAGAGAGCACAAGCAGGGAGGACAGTGGGGAGGGAGATAGAAGCAGACTCCCCGCTGAGCAGGGAGCCCAATGTGGGGCTCGATCCCAGTACCCTGGGATCCTGACCCGAGCCAAAGATGCCCAACCATCTAAGCCACCCAGGAGTTCCCTGACTGACTTATTTCACTTAGCATAATCTCCTCAATTCCTTCCATGTCAATGCAAGCGGTAGGTATTCATCCTTTCTGATAGCTGAGTAATACTCCATTGTATAAACGAACCACATCTTCTTTATCCATTCATCTGTTGAAGGACATCTTGGCATGGACACTGTGGATATTGCTGCTGTGAACAATGGGGTGCATATGCCCCTTCTTTTTTACTACATCTGTAGTAAAAAAGAGTAGTGCAATTGCTCAGTTGTAGGGTAGCTCTATTTATAATATTCTAAGGAACCTCCATACTGTTTTCCAGACTGGTTGCACAATTTGCCTTCTCACCACCATTTTTGGTGGTCTTGATTTTGTGTAGATCTAGAATTTCATCTGGTGATGTTTTCCTTCAATTCTGAAGACTTCAACATTTCTTCTAGTATGGGTCTGCCAGTGATTAATTTCTCTTTTGTATACTTGTCTGTGTTTTACTCTTTTTGAAAGATGTCTTTTGACTTGCATTGTTTCTAACTAGAAATTTGCTGTCATTTTTATCTTAATATCTGTATCTACAATATATGGTTTTTCTGTTTTTAAGATTTTTCTATCATGGATTCTCTGTCATGTACTTTCTACCATGGATTTTTATCCATTGATTAGAATGTTCATTTTCTTTATACTTCCTGTGTTTAGGCTGTGTTGAGCTTTTTAAATCTGTGGACTCACTGTTTTTATCAAATTTGGAAACAGATCAGCCATTAATTTTTAAAATATTTTTTCTGATTTCTTTTTCCTTTTTGGGGACTCAGATTACATTAACTTAGTCCAATTGAAGTTGTGTCCCAGTTTACTGATGCTTTATTTATATATTTTCAGTATTTTTTCTCTGTTTCACCTTATGTAAATTATATTGCTTTATCTCTAGAATCAGTAGTTGTATCTTCTTTGATGTCTCATCTACTCATAAATCTGTTTAGTATACTTTTCATCTCTGTAAGCTTGATTTAACTTTTATTTATATCTCCCATGCATTTATTTTAACATGCTCAGTCTTTCCTCTAACTTTTTTGATGTCTTTGTCTACAAATACTAGCATTTTGTCATTTTTTGGTCTGTTTCTAATTGATTTTTCTTCTTATGGGTTGTACTTTCTGCTTCTTTTTATTCCTGGTAATTTTATTTGGA
Organism: Mustela nigripes; assembly: GCF_022355385.1. NCBI lineage: Eukaryota > Metazoa > Chordata > Mammalia > Carnivora > Mustelidae > Mustela > Mustela nigripes. The sequence continues at coordinate 75,786,020 of NC_081562.1, forward strand.
TTCTGTGAATTCTGATTTTCATGTTTTTGGTTGTCCGGAGATGTTTGTATCCCTATAAACTATCCTAAGCTTTATTCTGGATACAGTTTAGTTATTTGGAAATACTATGGTTTTACTGAGGTTTGCTTTAAATTTTGTTAGGCAGGACCACATATGCCTTTAGCCTATACTTAATTTTGCCCTCTGCTGAGGCAATACCCTTCTGAATACTCTGTGATTCCTTTTGAATTATGAGGTTTTTCCACTCTGGTTGATACAAACAAAATTTTCCCATCTTATCCTGTTAGATACTTTATTCTCCTCCCCACCTCCAGCCTTGGGTATTATTTCTTCATATGCATGTGCTGATCAATGCTTAGCTGAAGATTTGAGAACTCTCCCTATATCTCCAGAATGCTCTCTCCTTGAAGCACTCTCCTAAGGATACTCTGCCGTGTGAACTCTATCCTCTGTATTCTTTTAGAACCCCCAGCTCTGTTTTCTCAACAAAGGGAATCTGTGAGCTCTGACTGGGATGTCCGTTTATATTCTATGGCTTGTATACCTTCTGTAGGCAGTAAGCTGGGAGCAGTCATGAGGTTCGCCTCAATTGCTTTCTTTCTCAAGAATCATTATCCTTTTCTACTTGATGGTCCATATATGAAAACTTTTTTTTTTTTTTAAGATTTTATTTATTTATTTGACAGAGATCACAAGAAGGCAGAGGCAGGCAGAGAGAGGGGAGGAAGCAGGCTCCCTGCTGAGCAGAGAGCCTGATGTGGGCTCGATGCCAGGACCCTGGGATCATGATCTGAGCCAAAGGCAGAGGCTTTAACCCACTGAGCCACCTAGGTGCCTCCATATATGAAAACTTTTATCTCATATATTGTGTCTAGTGTTTTTAATTGCACCAGTCAGGAGGGTAAGTCTAGTTCCTCTTGCTTCATTTTGGCCAGTTGGAAGTTTGAAACTTATATTCACCTGGCAGTCAAACTGATATTTTTCAGGGCAAAAAGCAAGTCAGTTTTACTTTTGTATTTAGAACCTTTCAGTGTTTCTTATTGTTCTTTTAAAAAATGAAGCTCTATTCATATGACCAAGTAATTCCACTACTGGGTGTTCAAGAAAATTAAAACACTAATTCAAAAAATGTATGTACTCCTTTGTTTATTGCAGCATTATTTACAATGGCTTAATTATGGCATCAACCCAAGTGTCCATCCATAGTGGATAAAGGACACACACACACACACAAAAACACCCAGTGGAATATTACTCAGCCATAAAAAATAAAAACACATGAACAAAGAAAAAAGAGACAAAAAGCCAGACACTTAAATTTAGAAAACAAACTGGTGGTTACCAGAGGGGAAGTGGGTGGGAAGGGTCAGTAAAATAGGTAAAGGGGATTAAGAGTATACTTACCATGTTAAGCACTGAGTAATGTATAGAATTATTGCATCATTATATTGTATACCTGAAATTAATGTAGCACTGTATATTAATTATACTAGAATTAGAAATACTAAGTTCTGTGTAATTTGGGGCCATTTCCTTCACTGATTCTATTCAATCTTTTTTTTTTTTTTTAAGATTTAATTTATTTGTGAGAATGATAAGATAGCACAAGCTGGGGGAGGGGCAGAGGGAGAAGCGGACTTCCCACTGAGCAGGGAGCCCAACTTGGGACTCCATCCCAGGACTCTGAGATCATGACCTGAACTAGAGGCAGATGCTTAACCTACTGAGCCACCCAGACACCCCTGTTCTTTCCTTTTTGTTTCTCAAATGTATGGCATATTTTGCTTTTGTGCTTATTACTCTGTCCCCTTAGAGTAGGTTTACTCCTTTCTTCACATGTTTAACCATTCTGGGTCTTTCACTTATTTATCACTTTTTTACTGGGGGCTTTTCCAACCACACCATCTGATACAGGACTTCTAACACAAGTTATTCCATCATATGATCTTGTAGCATCTATAAAGGCACTGTAACTATCTTCTTTATTTGTTTATTTCTGTATTTCTTTTATCCTTTGTTCTTATTAATAGTTATTATTATTTTCCTTAACGAGAATATAAGCTGTATTATCTCCCTACCACATAATAGGCATACATTAAATATCTGCTTAATATATATAGATAAGTCTGTCTTTACATTTTTTAAAATTTAGAGTAATAATTTCTCTGGTGTTACTGTTGTATATTATTGCATGCTATGTGTTATGCCTTTTGGTATAATATAACAGCATTATATTGCCCCAAACCCCAGTGAGACCTATGTTGATTAATAGTGTAGGATTGTGATCTGTGAACATTTGTGGGTAAAATAACTCTCCTTAACAGCAAATTGAACTTTTTTATTTCTCTGTCCACAACACATGGCATAGTGTCTGGAACACAACAAGTATACCTGCTTGTTAGGTGTTTAAAAATAACTTAAAAAATAAAATTGGAGGGGCGCCTGGGTGGCTCAGTGTGTTGGAGCCTCTGCCTTCGGCTCAGGTCATGATCTCGGGGTCCTGGGATCGAGCCCCACATTGGGCTCTCTGCTCAGCGGGGAGCCTGCTTTCCTCCTCTCTGCCTGCCTCTCTGCCTACTTGTGATTTCTCTCTGTCAAATAAATAAATAAATTCTTTAAAAAAAATAAATAAGTAAAATTGGAAATCAGTCAGATTTTTAGTGGCCTATATTTCTTTTCTAAATTTCTTGGTACCTCCAACCTCTGGAACAATCCAACCCCAAGTGAATTTTTTGATCATCAGTAACAACAAATTTTGAAATATCTTGATTTCTAATTATGTCCTTTGATACTTTGATTTGATACAAGTTGGACATAAAGTAGAATTATGATTTCTGCATTAGAAAGGAACTTAAAATTTATCTAGTCTAACCTTTTCATCTAATTTGTATTTTGGCTTTATTATTTATATATGCATTTGTATCTACTTTTCTGCCTTGGTAACTTCAGAGTTGTTAGGTTGAGAAAAATCTATTATAATACTATAATATTCTCATGACTATTTGATTTATGTTTAACAGGGTAATCACATATCTTTATATGGTTAAATGAAGCAGAAGTATACATAGTAATTGTTCAGGTTATTCACTAGATCTTACTATAGATGTTAAGACAAACTACGGGTTTTTTTTTTTTTTTGTTAATATAACAGTAAATTGAACCTATGCTAATTTTCATTTTGAAATACTGAATTAAGTGTAGATTATTTTATACTCACTAATGTACTAGAATAGTACATTAGACAAATTTTGACCCAAAGCAAATTGTGTATTTAAATTAAAAAAATTAAAACATAGTGTAGGTAAGTATTAGTAGTTGCTCAGTATGTTCTCTAAGAATTTAGTTGTTTTGAAATGAAAATGCTATATATTTTTCTTGCTAAATATATTTTTATTTATCTCAAAGTCCAGACAGTAGGAATTTCCTTACTGGACCTGTTGTGGTTATGGATGAAGAATGTGGAAGCATGAATGAACGAAGACAGTCAGAATTCCTTACCGAAAAACAATCAGTACAACATAATTGGGGAGAAAATAGAAGAGAGGTTTCAAATTTTCTTGCAGGTGTGAACCAGCCAACAACCAGCCTTAAATCGGAGAATTGTAACTCTTTTACTCGTGAAAATGTCACCAATTTATTAAACATAGATCAACAGAGGATAAAGAAAACGTTTGACAAGTGTGGTGATGATAGTATGGGAGATATTTGTGCAATCACAAGTTATAATAAAAATGATCCAACTGGTAGATACATTAGAAGTATTTTTTCAGATCCAGAATTGACTGTTAGTAATTCTACTTTTAATAAAACAAGTTGTCCAGAAAAGTGTCAGCCAAACAAGAGGTATCAAGAAGAGTACCATAATAATGAAAGAAATACTCTTAGTGCATCTTTTGAAAATAATTGTTATGCATCCAGCTCTGAAAAAAAAGGTGAGTGTTATACATAGAAAACATAATCTATTGGGATTTTTTTGTTTTCAGTGTGTGTGTGTGTGTGCGTGTGTGTGTGTGTAAAAATAGGAAGTTAAAAATAGAATGACATTCTTTTATAAGACTTTTTGGATCAGTAATGTTCTTCTATGTAGTTTGTAAGCTTCAAATTAAAAAACAAGTAATCTCTGTTAAGGTTTTGAATTCAACGCATACTTTTATTTTTAAAGGAAAATTTAAATGTGATTTCCAAGTGAAGACACCACAGAAGGGAAGTCAGAAATTCCCAGTGAATCATATGTAAGTTTTTAGGTAAATCTGGGGACTACAAATCAGGATCTAGGATGGTGCATGTTGAATGTTTGAATTGATGAAAAGTCAGTAGGCATATTGCTTTCTGGAATTGGATAGACTAGCCTCAGGGAAGACTTCTCAGCTGTCAGAATCTTGGTAATATCAACTTATTTGAGAGGATGGTGCTCATATTTGCTATTGCAAAAATATCTGGAATCTTAGTATTAATAAAGTTTGAGAAAACTCACTTATGTGTTCAAGAAACTTGTATACTCACCAGAATGTAGTTTATTAATTTACAGTGAGGAAGAGTCGAGTCACATAATATAGGAATGCTTACTTGCATGGTAAGCATATTTTCTAACTTTTGGTTCAGCTCTCCTTGGGAAGGTTGATTGGTTAGTATAGAATCAGAACAAGAGAGTGATAGAATTCAACGTTAATGGCATAAGCATATTAACATTTTATGGGACTGTTATTTATAGGGAATTAAACAAAATTTCTGGTTTCAGAATAGCCCAAACTTTCTTGGTAATAATTGTGATTTAGTCACATTTTGGTAACTGAAAATCACTAACTAGAATATATTTTTATTTTGAAAATACTTTCTTAGGGAAGTATTTAAAATTCCTATTTATAAAAAAGAGCGTATAGTTGCTATTTTAATGGGATTGACACAGTAAATTATTTAAAATGAAGAGTCACACCTTATTTAATAAAATCAATAAATTAGCTGCTTTGTTGTCAAATCCCTAAATATTCAGAAACTTGTGAATGAAAAACAGCATGGTAGGCCTTGAATTTTAAAATGTACTTTATGAAACTGATTTAGAACACAATTCCCAAGTCTGGCTGCAGGTCTACATCACTTGAGGGGGGTGACTTTTTAAAATTAAAAATGTCACATTTGATCCACACGTAATAAATAAACTCTTTAGGTTGGAGCTTATGAATTGTTTTTCAAAAAAACTTCTCTTATAATTCTGACCTGAAGCCAACTTTGGAAACCATAACTTAGAGTAATAATTTTCAATAGGAAATAAGGCACACTTTAAAAGCATCTTATTTATTTATGGTCCTTAGGTGTAATATGTCTTTGGAAGAATTGTGTTCTAAGCAGTCATGGGACTTTGGATTTGATGAGGTAAAGTACATCTTCCATTATCTTTCCAGTTAAGTCAGTTGTTGTTATGTCATATTTTATTATTGGCAGTTTACTTTGTTTTAAAGTTAGTTTTTATCAAAAAATTTCCTCTGAGATTAATATTTTTTTTTATTCTGGGGAAATTCTAGCTTGGATTTAGAAATAAAATTAACACCTTTGCAAACCTGTAATATGCTTTAAGACAAACCAATCCAGATTTTTAAAAAATTTTTAATTTTTTTATTAACATATAATGTATTATTACCTCCAGGGGTACAGGTTTGTGAATCACCAGGTTTATACACAGTACTCACCATAGCACATACCTTCCCCAATGTCCATAACCACACCACCCTCTCCTTACCCTTCTCCCCCTGGAAACTCTCAGTTTGTTTTATGAGTCAATTTAGATATTTTAAAAATTCTTTCTGTAAATTCTATAAAATTTCTTCCAAGATGAAAGCATTTAGGTTTCAGTGTCCTATGGTCAACATTGTTGTATGTTTAAGAATACTGAAAGAGCTATAAACATTGGTTATGTAAGTTGTAACTGCTGCTTATAATAAGGGTGTGTGATTTTTACAACAGTCCAGGTTTTGTGCTAGGAGCTTTATGTACTTCATTCCTAACCTATAAGGGCTTGATTCTGTAAGAGCTTCAGTGCAAAAGAGACTCTGATTTAGAGAGATGAAATGACTTGTTAAAGATAACATACTCAAAGATTCAGACTCTTAATATTTTTTTAAATTTTATTATAATTTATTTTAGAGAGAGAGAAAGAGAGCAGAGGGAGGTACAGAGTTAGAGGGACAAGCAGACTCCCCACTGAGCAGGACGCCCAATGCGGGGCTTGAGCCCAAGATTCTGAGCAGAAATCAAGAGTCTGATCCTCAACCGACTGAGCCACCCAGGCGCTGCTTCAGAGTCTTACTTGACACTATATTTTCTACTACACTGTTTTCTCTTTTTGTCTTCAATAAATATGCATTGACTGCATATTATGAATGCATTTAATATAATTTATTGAGTGTCTTTTTTTTTTAAAAGATTTTATTTATTTATTTGACAGAGAGAGATCACAAGTAGGCAGAGAGGCAGGCAGAGAGAGAGAGGAGGAAGCAGGCTCCCTGCTGAGCAGAGAGCCCAATGCGGGACTCTATCCCAGGACCCTGAGATCATGACCTGAGCCGAAGGCAGCGGCTTAACCCACTGAGCCACCCAGGCGCCCTATTGAGTGTCTTTTATACGCTAGGTAGACACTGTGGCCACAGTGGTAAAATAACAAAAGTTTCTGCTCTTTTGATACTTAGATTCTATTATGCACGAGATGATGAAAGGTACAGAGATAAAAGGACATGGAACGTATCTTTCAGAAGTTATAGTCTAGTAGCTATACTGAAACAAACAAAAAACCTAGTGCATTTAGATACAGTTGCTCCAATTGGGGTTTTTACAAAAGGCAGCTAAAACTTAGTAAAAGACACTTCTAAGTTTTCTTTTAGGAGTTTATGGTTTCCGTTCTTAGATTTGGATCTTTAATCCATTTTGAATTCATTTTTATGTATGGTATAGGAAAAGTGGTTTGTTTTTATTTTTTCAAATGAAGCGGTCCAGTTTTCCAAATATCATTTTTTGGAAAGACTCTTCCCCATTCTGTATTCTTACCTCCTTTGTTGTAGGTTAATTGACATATAGATGTGGGTTTATTTCTGTGACTATCTTGTTCCATTGATCTATGTGTCTGGTTTTGTGCCAGCACCATAGTGTTTTGATTACTGTAGCTTTGTAGTCTTTCTGGAAATCTGGGATTGTGATACCTTCAGTTTTGTTCTACTCAGCCTTAGCAACATATTTATGGCTGTGTTTCCTCAGGCAAGGGAAACAAAAGTGAAAATGAACTAAAATACACCCAAATAAAAGGCTTTTGCACAGCAAAGGAAACCACCAACAAAATAAAAAGGCAACCTGTTTAACAGGAGAAAATATTTACAAATTATATATATCCAGTAAGAAGTTAATGCCCCAAATGTATTAAGAACTGATACAACTCAGCCCCAAGCAAGCAAATAATCTGATTTAAAAAAATGAGCAGAAGACCCGGATGGACATTTTTCCAGTGAAGACAAACAGGTGAAAAAAAAAAAAAACACATGGAAACAAACACATAAAAAAAATCCTCAATGTCACTAATCATCAGGGAAATGCAAATCAGAACCACAATGAGATACTACTTCATACCAGTCAAGATGGCCAGTATACAAAAGACAAGAAATAACAAGTATTGAGGGGGATGTGGAGGATTAATTTCAATTTTTTATATTGGAAATACATTCTCTATCTTTTCATGAACAATATTTGCAAAACTTCTGGTTATCTGCTCTGATACCTCAACTGCAGAAATTTAAAAGTTGCCTATGAGAGATCCTGCCCTTCAGTTTTAGCTATTGAAAGATTAACTTGAATTACAAACTTATATTCTTTGATTTACTCAGTACTTGGATTCTTCTGGTGCCTAAGGTCAACTTTTTACTGCTTTGTAGAGAATGTAGTTTCATAAAAATACATATCAAATTCATCCAAATAGTCATTTAGCTGTCTGTCTGGTTTATTTACACATTCTGTCATGTGCTCTGAGCAAAATGCAGCCAAAATTGAAAAGGCTGCTGTTTATAATTAAGGACAGGGACCTCTAAATGACTCCTTTTTGGAGGTGCCTCGTTAGCGCAGTAGGTAGCGTGTCAGTCTCATAAATGACTCCTTTTTGGTACTTGTGAAAAGGTCAAGCACCAGCATATTGGTAGGAATAAAAATTGGTGCAACCACTATGGAAATCAGTACTGAACTTAATAAAGTAAAAACAGAAATATTGTACAATCCAGTAATTCCATTACTGGGTATTTACCCCCAAAAAACAGAAATATGGGCACCTGGGTGGCTCAGTCAGTTAAGCAGCTGTCTTCGGCTCAGGTCATGATCCTGGGGTCCTGGGATCGAGCCCCACATAGGGCTTCCTGCTCAGTGGGGAGCCTGCTTTTCCCTTTGCCTATGTCCTCGCTCATGTTCTCTTTCTCATTCATTCTATCAAATCTAAAACCAAAAATGTCTTAAAAACAGAAATACTCATTTGAAAAGGTATATGCATCCCAATCTTTATTGCAACATTATATGCAGTGGCCAAGATATGGAAGGAACCCAAATGCTCAGTTGATGAATGAATAATAAATTGTGGTATGTGTATGTATATATATGTGAGTATGCACACACACGCAGTAGAGTGTTACTCAGCCATAAAAAAGAATGAGATCTTTCCATTTGTGACAATATGGATGCACCTAGAGAGTATTGTGGCAAATAAAAGAAATCAGAGAAAAACAAATACCATATGACTTCACTTGTAAAAAATAAAATGAATGAGCAAACAATAAACCAAGACTTTTAAATACAGAGAACAAACTGGTGGTTGCCAGAGGGAAGGTTGATGGAGGATGGGCAAAATAGGTGAAGAGGATTATAAAGTAAATATGATATAAAATAAAATAAGTCATGGAAATGGAAAGTATAGCTTAGGAACTATTGCCAGTAATATTATAATAATGTATGATGACAGATGGTAACTGTAGTTATAGTGAGCATTGAGTAATGTGTAGAATGATTTAATCAGTATGTTGTATACCCAAAGCTAATATAAACTTTTATGTCAATTCAATAATAAATAATAAAAGACAGTTTTAAGTTTCATGGGCACTCAGAGGAAGATGTGTTAGAGGAGAAAGCTTTTGATCCGGGTTGTCAGTAAATTAACCAAATGGGCAAATTACCATCATCCTTTGAAGAAAGAGCAATATAGATATAAACTAAGAGGTGAAGGAATATAGCTTCTTTTAGAAACTGTAAGTAATTTGTTTCATTCTACTTACTGTTATTGCTACTACTGTTGCATAAATTATAAGAGGTTGAGGGAAGGCAAGAAATAATTCTGGACATTATAAAGGACCAAGTCATAAAAGACCTTGTATGACATATAATAGTTTAATTTCCTATCATCAGTCACTAAAAAAATTTTAGCAGAGGAATATGATAACATCAGGGTATTAAAAAGTTGAGTGGCATTGTGGATGGAAACAGGGAAGAGCTATCACAGATTTAGAAGTTCTAGATTTGAAAGAACTTGATGATTAGTTAAGTGAGAAGGAAAAAATTAAAGACCTGTATTTATGATTTAGGTAAATGATTAGTTGATGGGATGATGCCATTCACCAAGATTGAAAATATGAGAGATGGTTGCAAAAAAGGTTAACTCTCCACCAAATTTTATGTACTTTTTTTTTTTATAGAATAGAGCTGTTATTTTGAAAGGAACACTTTTCCAAATCTTCCATCTATCTAAATTTGGCCATATGGCTCAATAATAAAACATTATCAGAAGTAATGTGCATTGTTTTCACGCACCACAAAAAGTGGAGATTCCTTCTCTGTGGTATCCTTCTTGTGAGAGCTAGATGGTAGTGAAGACCTAAGGAATGTTTGCATCCATAAGATAGGAGGGACTGAATCTAAATCACTAGATGGAAGAAGATTACCTACTGACTAGGAAAACTCATTTTAGATTATTTACTCGAGAAAGAAATAATTGTTTAAGCATTATACATTTTGTGATTTATTTTTGTTACCTAGCATTTCTCAAATTCAGAATGAGAGATTTCTAAGAGAATATCAGTTAAGTTTTGACATGTTGAGGTTAATTGAAGTCTTCTGAAAAATCTGTGATATATATGAAGATGTATCATAGCCATTTATATATAGAGAGCCTGAAGTCAGAAGAAGCTTTTAGTATTCAGTAAATAGATGGTAATTGAGTACATTTGTGTCTACATATGTGATTTCCAGGAGAAAACGTATAGGCTAAGAATAAAGAGTCCTGAGAAGCCACAACATTTGAAGTTGGAGAACACTCAGTAGAAGAGAAGCTAGGAAAAGAGACAGAATGAATTGTTAGACAGGTTTGATGAATTCTACTAGAAGAATGGTAGAAAAGAAAAATAGTTTTTCAAGGAAGGGAATATAGTCAGTAATATCAGATGCTGTCCTGTTACTCCTAGAACTTCTATTTTCCCAAAAAGAATAATATAGATATATTCTCTCAAAGAAGGAATTGTCAGCAGGTTAGAAAACTGAAAAAACAAACTCTGTTTGAGTACATTTATGACAGCTTGAATGTGGCTAGAGCAAATCAGAGAAGAAAATAAGCCCATTGGTGGAGCCTGAAGGGAATCTGATGCTATGAGAATTTCTTCGTGTAGACCAGGCATAGGATTTTTAATTTGTGCTATAGTGGAACACTGGCTAAAATCCTAAATTCTGTAAGCACTATGAAGGCAGAAGTCAGAACTGGAAAGAAAGAAGAGGTACGAGCAGAAGAAAGGTAAGGTTTGCCTGCCCACTGGCTGGGTAAAATCAGGACAGGTAGTTCCTACTGAGGCAGAATTAATGAAGAAACAGAAGCACACAGAGAAAACAAAAATCCATCTCCGATGGCAGATAGTGGGGAATGGAAAGTGTAGGGGTGGTCCAAGATCTTTTTGTTGGATGTGGAAGGGAATATGAAAGAACAGGTCTTGGAGGAGTATAATAATTATTTTTATTAAGGTTTAATTATATATAACAATTTATTTTCAGGTGTACAACATAATGATTGATATATGTATAAATTGTGAAATAATCACCAGAATAGGTCTAGTTAACATCCATTACCATACAGCAGTTAAAAATGTGTTTTCCTTGTGATTAGAACTTTTAAGATCTACTCTTTTAGGAAGTTTCAAATATATAATAGTGATTTACTAATTTTAGTCACCATGCTGTACATTACATCATAGGACTTATTTTATAACTAGAAGTTTGTATCTTTTGACAACCTTCATCCCTTATGCCTATACTCCACCTCTAGAAAACCACCTATCTGTTCTCTGAATCTCTGAGTTTGTATTTAATTTTAATTTTTTTAGGTTACACATGTAAGTGAGATCATATGGTATTTGTTTTTCTTTGTCTAACTTAATTTCATGTAGCATAATGCCCTCAAGTTCCATTCATGTTGATGCAAATGGCAGGGTTTCCTTCTTTAATATAGCTGAATAATATTCCATTGCATGTGTATACCACATCTTCTTTATACATTTTCCCATCTAAGGATACTTAGTTCATTTCCATGTCTTAGCTACAGTAAATAATGGCAATGAACAAGGGAGTGAGGATAATCACTTCGAATTACTGACTTCATTTCCTTTGGAAAAATGACTGGAAGTGGATTCTTTGGATCATATGGTAGTTCTGTTTTTAATTTTTGAGGATACTCTTCACTGCTTTCTATAATGACTGACCAATTTGCATTCCCTCCAGCAATACACAAGGGTTTCCTTTTCTCCACGTCCTTGCCAATACTAGTTACTTCTTGTCTTTATGGTATTAGCCATTCTAACAAGTGTGAGGTGCTGTCTCATTGGGGTTTTACTGAGTTGCATTTTCTTGATGATTCATGATATTGAGCACCTTTTTGTTTACCTGTTGACCATCTGTATGTCTTCTTTGGGTAAAAGTCTGTTCAATTCCTCTGCCAAGTGTTTAATTAGATTGTTGGTATTTTGCTTTGAATTGTAGGAATTCTTTACAGATTTTGGATATTAAACCATTATCAGATAAATGGTTTACAAATATTTACTCCCATTCTGTAGTTGCCTTTTCATTGTGTTGATTGTTTCCTTTGCTGCACAGAGGTTTTTTAGTTTAATGTAGTCTCACTTGTTTAGTTTTACTTCAGTTGCATTTGTTTTTGGTGTTAAATCCAGAAAATCATTCTAGATCAATGTCAAGGTGTTTTACCCCTATGTTTTCTTCTAGCAGCTTTATGGTTTCAGGTCTTATGTTCAAGTCTTTATTCCATTTTAAGTTAATTTTTGTGTATGTGTAAGATAGGGGTCCACTTTCATTATTTTGCATGTAGCTAATCAGTTTTCCTAGCACCATTTATTGAAGAGACTATGCTTCCTTACTGTACAGTTTTGGCTCCTTTGTTGTAAATTAATTGGCCATTATGTGTGTATTTTCTTCTTGGCTTACTATTATGTTTCATTGGTCTTTGCCTGTTTTTATGCTAGTACCATACTGTTTTGATTACTGTAGCTTTTTATTTTTTTTTTTTCAAGATTTTTTATTTGAGAGAGGGAGCAAGCACAAACGGGGGAGAGATAGAGGGAGAAGCAGACTCTCTTGCTGAGCAGGAAACTTAGTGCAAGTCTCGATCCTAGGACCCTGAGATCATGACCTGACCCGAAGGCAGATGCTTAACCTGCTGAGCCACCCAGGCACCCCCGATTATTGTAGCTTTCTAATGTTGTTTGAAATTAAGGATTGTGATGCTTCTTGCTTTGTTATTTTTCAACATTACCTTGGCTATTCAGGGTCTTTTATAGTTCCGTACAAGCTTTAGGATTACTTGTTCTATTTCTGTGAAAAATATCATTGGAATTTTGATAAGGGTTGTCTTGAAACTGCTCTGGGTAGTGTGGACATTTTAACAAGACAAATTCTTTCAATTCATGAGCACAGATTATCTTCCCAGTTATTTGTGTCTTCGGTGTCTTTCATCAGTGTCTTATAGTTTTGTGTTTACAGATCTTTTACCACTTTGGTTAGATTTATTCCTATGTATTTTATCCTTTTTGATGCAATTGTAAATGGGATTGTTTCCTTAATTTCTCTGATAGCTCATTATAAGTGTATAGAAATGCAGCTGATTTTGTGTATTGATTATGTAACCTGCAACTTTACTGAATTTATTTATTATATCTAACAGTCTTTTGGTGGAATGTTTAGGCAGTATCATGATATCTGCAAATAAGGGTAATTTTAATTGTTCCTTTCTGTTTTGGAAGCTTTTTTTTTTTTTTTTTTTATTGCCTGATTACTCTAACTAGGACTTCTAGTATCATGTTGAATGAAAGTGGCCAGAGTAGGCATCCTTGTATTATTCTTGATCTTAGAGGAAAAGCTTTGAGCATTTTACTCTGTAGTGTGATGTTAGCTATAGGCTGAACATATATGTTTTTTATTCTGTCATGGGATATTCCCTCTATCTCTTTTGTTGCAAGTTTTAATCATGAATGGATGTTGAATTTTGTCAAATGCCTTTTCTGCATTTTTTTGAGATGATCATATGATTCTTATCCTTCAGTGTTGAACTGTCTTTACAATCCTAGAATAAATCCCACTTGATCATGGTGTATAATCCTTTTAATGTATTGTTAAATATGATTTGCTAGTATTTTCAAGATTTTTGAATCTATGTTTTCTTGTAGTGTCCTTTTCTGGTTTTTGTATCAAGATAATGCTGGCTTCATAAAATGAGTTTGGAAGTGTTCCTTTCTCCTCTATTTTCTGGAAGAGTTTTAGAGAAGGATTGATGGTAATTCTTTTTAAAATGTTTGGTAGTTTGATAGAATTCACCAGGAAGCCATTAGTTCCGGACTTTTGCTTATGGGGAAGTTTTTGATTACTAATTCAATGTCTTTAGTAGTAATTGGTATATTCATATTTTCAATTTCTTAATGAATCAGTCTTGGTAGTTTGATTTACTGATTTCTTCTAGGTCATTCAGTTTGTTGGTTTATCGTTGTTCTTAGTAGTTTCTTATCTGTTTTTCTGTTATCAGTTATAAGATCTCTTTCAAAAAATTCCTGACTTTGAGTCCTCTTTTTACCCTTTTGAGTATAGCTAATAGTTTGTAATGTTTTTTTAATCTTTTCAGACAACCAGCTCTTAGTTTCATTAATCTTTTCTATTATCTTTTAAGTTTCTGTCTCATTTATTTCCACTCTGATCTTTGTTATTTACTTTCTTCTAACTATAGGTTCAGTTCATTAGTTTCTTGAGGTATAAAGTTAGGTTGTTTGAGATCTTTCTTGTTTCTTTTTTTTTTTTTTTAAAGATTTTATTTATCTATTTGTCAGAGATTACAAGTAGGCAGAGAGGCAGGCAGAGAGAGAGAGGAGGAAACAGGTTCCCCACTGAGCAGAGAGCCCGATGCGGGGCTCAATCCCAGGACCCTGGGACCATGATCTGAGCCGAAGTCAGAGGCTTTAACCCACTGAGCCACCCGGGGGCCCCTTTTCTTGTTTCTTAATATAGGTGCTTATCACTACAAACTTCCCATTGAGAACTGTTTTTTGCTGCGTTCCAGAGTTTTGATAGTTTGTATTTCCATTTGTTTTAAAGATTTTGTTTGTTTATTTGACATACAGAGATCACAAGTAGGCAGAGAGGCAGGCAGAGAGAGAGGAAGGGAAGCAGGCTCCCTGCTGAGCAGAGAGTCCGATGTGGGGCTCGATCCCAGCACCCTGGGACCATGACTCGAGCCGAAGGCAGAGGCCTTAACCCACTGAACCACCCAGGTGCCCCTGTATTTCCATTTTTTATTTGTGTCAAGGTACTTAAAAATATTTTTTGATTATTTTTTTCAGCCATTGGTTGTTTAAAAACATGTTGTATAATTTCCATATGCTTATCAATTTCACAGTTTCCCTCTTGTAATTTTTATTTTCATATCATTATGATTTGAAAACATGGCTTATGTGATTTCAGTCTTCTTAAATTTATTGACTTGTTTTTTGGCCTAAAATACAATATATCATAGAAAATATTCAATATGTGCTTGAGAAGAATGTATATACTATTGCTGTTGAATGAAATGCTCTGTATATATCTGTTTAGTACATCTGGTTTAAAGTGTTATTGAAGGCCAGTGTTTCCTTATTGATTTTCTGTCTGGAGGATTTATCCACTGATGAAAGTGGGGGATATTCAAGTTCCCAACTGTTATCATATTGCTGTTTCTCTCTTTAGGTCTGCTCATCTTTGCTTTATGTATTTAGATACTCTTAGGTTGGACTCATATATTTTCAAATGTTGCATCTTCTTCTGGGATTCATCTCTATTTCATTAGATAATGACTTTGTCTCTTAATTACAGTCTTGTTTTAACATCTGTTTTGTCTATTTGTACCCACTCTAGTTTTCTTCTGGTATCCATTTTCATGAAATACCTTTTTCCATCCTTTCACTTTTAGTCTGTATGTGTCCTTATGTGTGAAATGAGTCTTTAGAACAGAGCATATAAATGGATTTTTTTAAAAAAAATCCCTTTGGCCACTCTGTATTTTTTTTTTTTAAGATTTTATTCATTTATTTGAAAGAGAGAGATCACAAGTAGGCATAGAGGCAGGCAGAGAGAGAGAGAGAGAGGAGGAAGCAGGCTCCCTGCCGAGCAGAGAGCCCGATGCGGGACTCGATTCCAGGACCCTGAGATCATGACCCCAGCCAAAGACAGCGGCCCAACCCACTGAGCCACCCAGGCACCCCCACTCTGTATTTTTTGATGGGAGAAATTGATTTAGTCCATCTTTGTTTTAAAAAGTTATTAATAGACTTGGGTTAATTTATATTTTGCTCATCATGTCTTGGCTGTTGTGTAATTCCTTTGTTGTTTCTTCTCTTGCTCTGTTCCCTTGTGATTTGATGATTTTCTGTAGTGTTAGAGTCATTTCTTTTTACATCTTGTTTATTTTTTGTAGGTTTTGCTTTGAGGTTACCATGAGGCTTATATAAAACAACTTCTATTGATAACAGTACATTTCAACTTGATATAAAACTTAAAGTCAAATGCATTCTAAAGCTCTGTAGTTTTACTACCCCTCAACATGTTATGTTTTTGATGTCACAACTTCTTTTGGTCTTAGTATTTATTAACAAATTATTGTAGTTGTTTTTATTACTTTTGTCTTTAACATTCAAACTAGCTTTGTAAGTGATTAACCTACCCCTTTACAACATTATTTTGAATTTTAGTATATATTTACCTTTACCAGTAAGTTTATACTTTCATATGTTTTCCTGTTACTAATTGAGACCTTTTATTTCAGCTTTAATAAATGCCTTTAACATTTCTTGTAAAGCCAAGTCTAGTGATGAATTCTTTAGCTTTTTACTTATCTGGGAAACTCTTTATCTCTCCTATTTGGAAGGACAGCTTTGCTGGGTAGAATACTCTTCGTTAGTAGTTTTTCCTTTCAACATTTTGAATATGTCATGCCACTTTCTTCTGGCCTGGAAGTTTCTGTTGAAAAATCTGATGATAGTTTTGTGGGGTTTACCTGTATATAATGAGTTGTTTTTCTTTTGTTACTTTAAAAAATATCTTCTTATGATTTAATTATAAAAACATAATTATGTGTCTTGATGTGGTTTCTTTGTGTTGAGCTTATTTGGAACTCTGTTTCCTTCCCCAGGTTAGGGAAGTTTTTGGTCATAATTTCAAGTAAGTTTTCTGTCTGTGCTCCTTTTCCTTTGGGGGCTCCGATAATATGAATACTGATTTATTTGATACTGTTTTGTAAGTCCCTTATACTCTTGTCACTTTTTTAAAATTCCTTTTGTTGTTGCTCCTCTGATTTGAAATTCCACTGCCCTTTCTTTGAGTTCCTGATCCTTCCTTTGGCTTCATCAAGATTTCTGTTAATCCTTTTATTATATTTCTTAGTTCAATTACTATATTCTTCAGCTCTTTGATTTCTGTTTGTTACTTTCTTGTATTTTCTGTTTCTTTATTGAAATTCTCACTTGGTTCTTGCATTATTCTCCTGACCTCAGTGAGAGCATTTTTATGACTGTTATTCTGAACTCTTATTGGAAAATCACTTATCACTTATCTTCATTTCACGGAGGTCTTTTTCTAAGACTTTATCTTGTTCTCTTGTTTGTAACATATTGTTCTGTGTCTTCATTTGCTTGGACTCTGTTAGTTTCTGTGTGTTGGATAAAACAGATGCCTCAGGGGCACCTGGGTGGCTCAGTGGTTTAAAGCCTCTGCCTTCAGCTCAAGTCATGATCTCAGGGTCCTGGGATCGAGCCCCACATCGGGCTCTCTGCTCCACGGGGAGCCTGCTTCCTCCTCTCTCTGCCTGCCTCTCCACCTACTTGTAATCTCTGTCTGTCAAATAAATAAATACAATCTTTAAAAAAAAAAAAAAAAGACTCCTCTCTTAGTCCTGAAGTTGGGGCCTTAAGTGGGAAATAAAACCTGTGTTTCAGCCCTGCCCTATCTCTTGGTGTCTCGCAAACCTTTGTGATTTTCCAAGTAGGCTACTTTATTTTTAGTAGTTCCTGGTAGTTGAGGGTATGCCAAAACCTGCCTGTGTCCTAATGGGAAGGATCTCAATCAGGACTCAGATTATGTTTGATTGGAAGCTGCACCCTTAGGTGGAAACTTTTAAAGTATGCAGATGTACCTCTTTCATGGCAGACTCTGAGATGGGCATCTGTCTGTTCCTTCTGCACTAAGCCCTGGTATGATAGCCAGTTAAGAAGTGTTTCTTTGTTTGCTGTCATCCTGTTGAATCTGTGAACCCAAGCCCTGCTAGCCATCAGAACCAGGCTATCAAAGACAGTGTCCTCAGGGCAGCAGTCACAAAAGCTGGGATGCTGGGTGTTTCTAGAAGCTCCTTTCTTGGAGACACCAGCAGTCTGGGGTAAGGCAGAGAGAGTATGAGGATGGTACATGCTGGCCTCCACAAGATCTAGAGAGGATTTCAGGTGGCCACTAGATGTGTGTTTAATTAGAAGCTTGCCCCTCTGGCCAAAGTATGAAGATAAGCTAATGTAGGCCTCTTTCAGAGAAAAATGGATATTTCAGTCAGCTGCCTCATCACTGCTCCCTGGATATGTAGCTGGCTAAGAACTCTTTTTCTGTTTGTTAAAGTCCTGTGGGACTTGCATACATAAAGCCCCACTGGCTATCAGAGCTGATGATCAAGGGACATCCCATGGGTGGTAGGGGTTCTAGATGTGTGCACTGGGAGTGTTTTCAGGCAGTACCCACGACCTGGAACAAAGCAGAAGGAGAGTGTGAGGATGGTGCCTGTTGGGCTCTACAGTCTTTGGAGAGTATTTTAGTAAGCCTTTAGATGTGTGTTAAATTAGAAGCCTATCACATAAAATATGTAGTAGCAGAGCAAAAACAGTATAAATGCAGTAGAAAACTGATTCAGAAAACAGGAAAAGTGGAAATACGGAGTTACTGATCCATACCAATTAAGAAACCCAGCTTGGCAGGCATTGTGAAAAGGCTTGTTCTCCTGGGGTATGGGAGAAGTTCTTTGAATAATTTAATTTCTTCTCTTTGGGATGATCTTTTCTATCATTTATCCTCTATAAACAGATCTGAGATAGGTATTGGTTTATGTACTTATGAACTAGCTGTCTCAACTTTTGTGTTGTGGTGCGACTTTGGGGCTTGAGTGTTTTAAGAGTTGAATATAGAATACTTTTTAAATGAGTGAATAGTGAGGTTAGAGAAGAGGCTCTGCTCCATAAAGTTATTCAGAACCCCAAGTTGATGGGGGCTTTGCTGTCTTTAACTGGTCGTTTCCACATTTATATTGTATGTTGATATCAGATAGCAGAAGAGAAACAGAAGTAGAGGATTGTGGAGAAAACTTTTAGAGCCAGGAGTAGTAGTGGTGTACACCACTTTTGCCCATGACCAGAATTTAAATCACATGTCCAAACCAACTCCAAGGGAGGCTAGAAAATGTGGTCTAGCTGTATGCATAAGAGGAAAGGGAAATAGTTTGGTGAACAGCTGGACAGTTTCTCCTTTATCCTGCTTGTCTTTATTAAAACACTCTGTCTTACCAAGAGAGAATATATGTTTTTTCTAAGTCCATGATACATTTGCAAATACAATAAATAAGTCATAAATTTTGAGATTTTTCTAAGGAGAGATTTATAGTCACATTCTCTAATAATTCATTAAGTTGGAAATCAACAACAGAAGATGCTTCACCTCCCTTACCTTCTTGGAAATTAAACACTCTGGGTTTTAAAAAGAGGAAAAAAAAAGGAAATAAATAGAACTTACATAGAAATTGATAAAAATGAAAACCAGTGCTTTGTTCTACAGAAAATTTATGCCTTGTGGGCTTTTATTATTTAAGAAACTTGAAGATACATAAACTGATATCCAACTTAAGTTATCCAATTTAACAGAATAAATCTCCAGATTGCTTTTATATTTCTATCTCTTTGAATTTCATTTATTGTGATTACCTCAGGCCTTTTCTTTCCATCAGTTTTCTTAGCAAGTGTCTATTCTGTTGCTTGCTGTTTCAAAACACATTTAAAATTTTATTTTATTGTTCATCAGGCAAATTTTCTTTGTAGTTTTAAGATCATCTTTGTTGAACTAAAGTAATATAAAGGAAAAGTATTGTAAAATGAATTGGTGAGATTAAAAGGGAGATATGAGTAGGTATTAACTATTTATACTTGGAAGTTAAAATTTCGTTTTTCTTCTAGATTCTGATGGAAGGAAGAGGAACCTGTTCTTTAGAAGACAGATCAACATCTGCTAAGAAAATCTGTCAGTGTAACTAAAATGAATTTTTTATTCTTAAAAAAAAAAAAACCACCAACAACTAACATTTAAATGAGAATCAGTTAAATTTTGATTTTTTTCCAGATTTTTGCCAACAAATATCTCATAGATATTTAAGAATATACTGGCAATGCAACTGATTCTTTTAAAATTGCTCTTACCTTTTATAAGATACATTATACATAAATATATGTAATGTATAAATACAGTTTAGTGAATAATAAAACTGATACCCTTGGATATACTTTGTAGCTTAAGAAATAATGTATACTTAGTACTTTTGAAGCTCTTCTCAATTGCATTTCCTATCCTGCCACCTAGAGGTAACTGTTATCCTGAATTTATTTTTGTGATCTCCCAGTCTTTTCCATTGCTTGGTTTTGAACTTTCTACAAATTGAGGCAAACTCCACATATTTTTCTGCAATTTGCTTTTTCTTTGTTGTTGTTTACTCAGTAATGTATTTTGAGATTTGTTTACTTTGATAGTTGTGATTCTAGTTCATATCATTTGTTTACTACTTTAAGCGTTCTATTTTGTGAAATGTAGTACCACATCTTTTTTTGTTTGTTTGTTTTTCTTTTTCTTTTTTTGATTATTTTTATTAATATATAATGTATTGTTTGCCTCAGGGGTATAGGTCTGTGAATCATCAGGCTTACACATTTCATAGCACTCACCATAGCACATACCCTCCCCAGTGTCTATAACCCAACCACCCTCTTCCTACAAACCCTCAGTTTGTTTTGTGAAATTAAGAGTCTCTTATGGTTTGTCCCCATCTTGAGCCTATCTTGTTTCATTTTTTCTTTCCCTATTCTCCAAAACTTCTACCCTGCCTCTCAAATTCTTCATATTGGAGAGATCATATGATAATTGTCTTTCTGTGGTTTATTTCACTCAGCATAATATCCTCTAGTTCCATCCACATCATTGCAAATGGCAAGATTTCATTTCTTTTGAGGCTGCACAATATTCCATTGTATATATATATATACCACATCTATGTACATACCACATGTGAGATAGATAGATAGATAAATCTATCTATCTGTCTCACATCTTCCATTCATCTGTTGATGCACATCTATAGTTCTTTCCATAATTTGGCTATTGTGGACATTGCTGCTGTAAACATTTAGGTGCATGTGCCCCTTCAGATGACAAAATTTGTATTTTTAGGGTAAATACCCAGTAGTGTGATTGTTGGGTCATAGGGCAGCACAATTTTCAGCACAATTTTTTGAAGAACCTGCATGCTGTTTTCCAGAGTGGCTGCACCAGCTTGCATTCCCACCAACAGTGTAGGAGTGTTCCTCTTTCTCCACATCCTCGTCAACATCTATCATTTCCTGGCTTGTTAATTTTAGCCATTCTGACTGGTGTGAGTTGGTATCTCATTGTGGTTTTGATTTGTATATCCCTGATGCCAGGTGATGTTGAGCACTTTTTTGTGTGTCTGTTGGCCACCTGGGTGTCTTCTTTGAAAAAGGTCTGTTCATGTCTTCTGCCCATTTCTTGATTATTTGTTCTTTGGGTGTTGAGTTTGATAAGCTCTCTATAGATTTTGGATACTATTCCTTTATCTGATATGTCATTTGCAAATATCTTCTTCTTCCATTCTGTCAGTTGTCTTTTGGTTTTGTTGACTGTTCCCTTTGCTTTGCAAAAGCTTTTGATCTTGATGAAGTCCCAATAGTTCATTTTTGCCCTTGCTTCCCTTGCCTTTGGTGATGTTTCTAAGAAGAAGTTGCTGTGGCTGAGGTGGAAGAGGTTGCTGCCTGTGTTCTCCTCAAGGATTTTGATGGATTCCTATCTCATGTTAAGGTCTTTCATCCATTTTGAGTCTATTTTTGTGTGTGGTATAAGGTAATGGTCCAGTTTCATTCTTCTGCATGTGGGCCCAATTTTCCCAACACCATTTGTTGAAGAGACTATCTTCTTTCTATTGGACATTCCTTCTTGCTTTGTTAAAGATTACTTGACCGTGAGGGTCTATTTCTGGGCTCTCTATTCTGTTCCATTGATCTATGTGTCTGTTTTTGTGCCAGTACCTTACTGTCTTGATGATGACAGCTTTGTAATAGAGCTTAAAGTCTGGAATTGTGATACCACCAACTTTGGTTTTCTTTTTCAACATTCCTCTGCTATTCAGGGTCTTTTCTGATTCCATATAAATTTGTTCCATTTCTTTGAAAAAAATGGATGGGATTTTGATAGGGATTGCATTAAATGTGTAGATTGCTTTAGGTAGCATAGACATTTTCACAGTATTTGTTCTTCCAATCTATGAGCATGGAGCGTTTTTCCATTTCTTTGTGTCTTCCTCAATTTTTTTCATGAGTACGTTATAGTTTTCTGAGTACAGATTCTTTGCCTCTTTGGTTAGGTTTATTCCTAGGTGTCTTATGGTTTTGGGAGCAATTGTAAATGGGACCGACTCTTTAATTTCTCTTTCTTCAGTTTTGCTGTTGGTGCATAGAAATGAAACTGATTTCTGTGCATTGATTTTATATCCTGACACTTTACTCAATTCTGTATGAGGTCTAGCAGTTTTGAAGTGGAGTCTTTTGGGTTTTCCACATAAAGTGTCATATCATCTGCAAAGAGTGAGTTTGACTTCTTCTTTGCCTATTCACATGCCTTTTTATATCTTTTTGATCTCTGATTGCTGAGGCTAGGACTTCTAGTACTTTGTTGAATAGCAGTGGTGATAGTGGACATCCCTGCCGTGTCCCTGACCCTAGCGGAAAAGCTCTCAGTTTTTCTCCATTGAGAATGATACTTGCTATGGGTTTTTGTAGATGGCTTTGATGATATTGAGATTTGTACCCTCTATCCCTACACTTTGAAGAATTTTGATCAAGAACTTTGTCAAATGCTTTTTCAGCATCTATTGGGGGTATCATGTGGTTCATGTTCTTTCTTTCACTAATGTATTGTATCTCATTGAGTGATTTGCAGATGTTGAACCAACTTGCAGCCCAGAAATAAATCCCACTTGGTCATGGTGAACAATCCTTTTAATGTACTGTTGGATCCTATTGATTAGTATTTTGGTGAGAATGTTTGCATCCATGTTCAACAAGGATATTGGTTTGTAATTCTTTTTGGTAGGGTCTTTGTCTGGTTTTGGGATCAAGGTAATGCTGGCCTCATTAAATGAGTTTAGAAGTTTTCCTTCCATTTCTGTTTTTTGGAACAGTTTCAGGAGAATATGTATCCTCCTTTAAATGCTTGGTAGAATCCCCTGGGAAGCCATCTGGCCCTGGGTTCTTGTTTGTTGGGATATTTTTGATGACTGCTTCAATCTCCTTACTGGTTATGGGTCTGTTTAGGTTTTCTATTTCTTCCTGGTTCAGTTTGGTAGTTTATATGTCTCTAGGAATGCATCTGTTTCTTCCAGATTGTCAAATTTGCTAGTGTATAGTTGCTCATAATATGTTCTTATAATTGTTTATATTTCTTTGGTGTTGGTTGTGATCTCTCCTTTTTCATTCATGATTTTATTAATTTGGGTCCTTTCTTTTTTCTTTTTGGTAAGTCTGGCCAGGGGTTTATAGATCTTACTAATTCTTTCAAAGAACCAGCTTCTAGTTTTGTTGATCTGCTCTACTGTTCTTTTGGTTTCCATTTCATTGATTTCTGCTCTGATCTTTATGACTTCTCTTCTCCTGCTCAGTTTAGGCTTTTTTTTGCTGTTCTTTCTCTAGCTTCTTTAGTTGTAGGGTTAGGTTGTGTAGGTTGTTTCTTGTTTCTTGAGAAAGGCTGTATCACTATATACTTTCTTCTCAGGACTGCCTTTGCTGTGTCCCAAAGATTTTGAACAGTTGTGTTTTCATTTTCATTTATTTCCATAATTTTTCTTCAGTTCTTCTTTAATTTACTCATTGACCCATTCTTTCTTTAGTAGGATGCTCTTTACCTTCTATGTATTTGAGTTCTTTCCAGCTTTCCTTTTGTGATTGAGTTCTACCTTCAGAGCATTATGGTCTGAAAATATGCAGGGAATGATCCCAATCTTTTGGTATCAGTTGAGACCTGATTTGTGACCAAGGATGTGCTCTATTCTGGAGAATGTTCCATGTGCACTAGAGAAGAATGTGTATTCTGTTGCTTTGGAATGGAATGTTCTGAATATATCTGTGATGTCCATCTGGTCCAGTGTGTCATTTAAAGCCTTTATTTCCTTGTTGATCTTTTGCTTGGGTGGTTTGTCCGTTTCAGTGAGGGAGGTGTTAAAGTCCCCTGTCATTACTGTATTATTGTTGATGTGTTTCTTTTATTTTGTTATTAATTGGTTTATATAATTGGCTGCTCCCATGTTAGGGGCATCGATATTTAAAATTGTTAGATCTTCCTGTTGAACAGACCTTTCAAGTGTGATATAGTGTCCTTCCTCCTCTCTTATCATAGTCTTTGCCTTAAAATCTAATTTATCTGATATAAGGATTGCCACCCCAGCTTTCTTTTGATGTCCAGTAGCTTGATAAATTGTTTTCCACCACCTCACTTTAAATCTGGAGGTGTCTTTTGTGTCTTGGAGACAGAATATCGATGGGTCTTGTTTTTTTATCCTTTCTGATACCCTCTTTCTTTAGATTGGGGCATTTAGCCCATTTACATTCAGGGTAACTATTGAAAGATATGAATTTAGTGCCATTGTATTGCCTGTAAGGTGACTGGGATGGTAAATTGTCTCTCTTCCTTTTTGGTCTACTACTTTTAGGCTCTCTCTTTGCTTAGAGGACCCCTTTCAATATTTTCTGTAGGGCTGGTTTTGTGTTTGCAAATTCTTTTAATTTTTGTTTGTCCTGAAGCTTTTTATCTCTCTCATTTTCAGTGCCAGCCTAGCTGGATATAGTATTCTTGGCTGCATATTTTTCTTGTTTAGTGCTCTGAATATATCATGCCAGTTCTTTTTGGCCTGCTGGGTATCTGTGATAAGTCTTCTGCTAATCTAATATTTCTACCATTGTATGTTACAGACTTCTTGTCCCATGCTGCTTTCAGGATTTTCTCTTTGTCACTAACACTTGTTTGTTTTACTATTAGATGATGGGGTGTGGACCTATTTTTTATTGATTCTGAGGGGAGTTCTCTGTGCCTCCTGGATTTTGATGCTTGTTCCCTTTGCCATATTAGGGAAATTATCAACTATAATTTGCTCCAATATACCTTCTGCTCCTCTCTCTCTCTCTTCCTCTTCTGGGATCCCAATTATTCTAATACTTTTTCATCTTATGGTATCACTTACCTCTCGAATTCTCCCCTTGTGGTCCAGTAGTTGTTTGTGTCTTTTTCCTCAACTTCTTTATTCTCTTTCATTTGGTGTTCTATATCACTAATTCTCTCCGCTGCCTCATTTATCTTAGCAGTAAGAGCCTCCATTTTTGATTGCACCTCATTAATGGCTTTTTTGTTTCAAATTGTTTAGATTTTAGTTCTTTTCTTTATCCAGAAAGGGATTCTCTAATATCTTCCATGCCTTTTTTGAGCCCAGCCAGCACCTTGATAATTGCCATTCTGAACTCTACTTCTGACCTATTGCTAATGTCCGTATTGGGTAGGTCCCTAGCTGTCGGTACTGCCTCTTGTTCTTTTTTTTTTTGTGGTGAGTTATTCTGCCTTGTCATTTTATTCAGGTACAGATATATGTAGGAGTGAATAAAATATTGAAAGGGTGGCAAAGACCCCAGAAAAATATACACTAACCAAATCAGAAGAGACCCCAAGACCGGGGGAGAAGAAAGGGGGAAAAATATATATATATACGTGTGTGTGTATGTATATTTGGTTAGTGTATATTTTTTATACACATACATATACGCACATACATATATATTAGACAGACATATATAATAGAACAGAGCCACCCACTTGATTTTGGGTGTATTCTGGTCTCTTAGAAGAAGCTACCTCCCAAAATTTTAAAGAAAGGAAAATTTATATGTAAACAAAAATAAGGATAAACACAATGAAGGGATGGGATATGAATGTAAAGATGAACATTTTAAAAGGATTCTAAAAAAGGAATTGATAAGTTGGTTGGAAAAAGGAGGAAAAAAAGAGAGAATGTGATCAGACTGGAGACTAGATTTAGGGTATATTTTGATCTCTTAGAAGAAATTGTGTCCCAAAATTTAAAGGAAAAAACCGATGTGTATACAAAATACAAGGTTAAATACAATGAAGGGATAAAATATGACTATAACAATGAAAATTTTAAAAGTTTTTTTTAAAAAGGTATTAAGATGAAATAGTTAAACGTTAAGAGAGGAAAGAGGAAAAATTTTAAAATAGCATAAAAAAATTTTAAAAATTTTAACTTTGTAAGACTAGAGGATCATGGGTAAGATGCCATGAATTCTATGCATTGTTTTCCCCTAGCTCTGGAGTTCTGGAGTTCTGTAGTTCTCATTGATCAGTGATCTTGGTCTTGGCTGGATGTTCTTGCTGATCTTCTGGGGGAGGGGCCTGTTGCAGAGATTCTCAAATGTCTTTGCCTGAGGCGGAATTGTACCACCCTTGCCAGGCTAAGTAATATGCTTGGGTTTGTGCTCAGGTTCCCTGAACACTTTTCGTTGAGCTTTGGAGAATGGCAGTGAAAGCGGCGGCCTCCCAATCTCCTGCTGAGAGGAACTGAGAGGTCAGGGCTTTACTCCTCAGTGTGGCTTCAGAGAAAAGCATTCAGTCACTCCTGTCTCCCTGGTCTCTGGCTGCACTCCGTGCTCACCTGGCCTGTGACTGAGCATTTCTATCTCTGGTGCATGTCCCTGTTTGGAGTCTCCAAATGCAGCAGGTTCCTGCAGCACTCCTGTGCTGTTCCTCCCTGAGGAGGAAGGTGAGTCTCCCTGGATCTGCCACTTGTGGGATCCCTGCTTAAAGCGCATTCGCCCGACTGTGCCTTGGATCATGGCTTAAGGTAACCCTGAGCTGAGAGCTCAGTCCTCGGCTCCATCTCTGTAGCTGGGTTCCTTGCTCTGATACCTTCTGTGCCATACTCAAACACCCGCAATCTTTCTGTGACCCTGTGGGTCCTGAGACAACGCAGACTTCTAACTAAAAGTTCTGATTTTGTGCTCCTTTGCTCCACCACTTGCCAGGAGCTGGCCCCTCCCCACACGGTCTGTCTTCCCATTGGTTCGGATTCACTTCTCTGCATGTCCTACCTTGCAGAAAGTGGTCAATTTTCTGTTGCTAGAATTGCTGCTCCTCTTCTCTTCTATCTCCTGTTGACTTTGTAGGTGTTTGGAATGATTTGATAACTATCTAGCTGAACTCCTGGGACCTAATGCTGTTTCAGTCTGTTATTCCTCTGCCAGTTTGCTCGAGATAGCCTGTAGTACCACATCTTATTTATACATTCTCTGCCAGTGATTATTTAGGTTGTTTGGCTATTTTGATATGATAAATAGTGCTTCTTTGGCAATTCTTGGTATTTCTCTTGGCACACACACATAAAAATTTGCTCTATGATGCAGCTCTAGGAGCAGAATTGACTAGTTCATATGATTTGAATATTTTTACTTCTTCCAGGTAATGCAAAATTACTTTCCAAAGTTGTGCCATTTTAAATTTTCACTATCAAGAGGTAGAAGTTTTAGTTGTTATATATTCTAACTCCAGGTCAGCTTTTATCAATGTTGGCAAACTGAAATCTCACTATGATTTTAATTTATATTTCCCTAATTATTAATTTGGTAGATTGACCATCCATGTTTCATCTGTGAAATGCCTTTCACATCTGTTGCCCATATTTCTTTTAAGAAGTTTGGCTTTTATTATGGGATGTGTCTTTTATATATCTCTATGTGTCTGTTCTATATATTTTTATAGATCCTAGGTGTTAATTGGTTGTAGGCCTATGTGTAGCAAATACTCAATATTTGAGTGTTCTTTTTATTCTATGCTGTCTTATGGACAAATATTTCTGACCATTTTTACATAAAATGATCCTTCTGGATATCTAATCCAGTAGGAAACCTAGAAATTTTTATGGATCTTTTTCTTTTAGAATTAGTTTAATTTTTTGAATATGTAACACATTAGTTTGATTTCTGTCCCTATCTTTGCTGCTCTATTTTATTCTGCATCTTATGAATAGCTGTTTTTTTGTTGATTTAGTTTATCATTCCAGCTTTTCTTTTTCCTCCCCAAAATAAAGCCTAAAAATATATAAGTTCACATAGTGTATGAATCTTAGTTCTTACCTTTCTCACTCCAAATGTAATATTGGATATTTTACTTAATATAGGATATTTTATAAATTAATTAAACAGATTAATAGAACATCCTGTAGTGTTTGCCATGTTAATGTTAGACATTCTGTCATCTTTTATTTATGACTGTGTAGTAATCCATTATGTGGATGGATTATAGTTCATTCAGTCAGTGCCCTGTTGATGGACACTTGGGTTGTTTCCAGTATTCTGTTCTTACAAATAATGTTGCTTAATTGTGGAAGTGCATTTTTATGGTAATTTCTAGGAGTAGGATTACTGAGTATGAGGGGAGATATATTGTCTTCTTTTTTTCTTAGTTTCTTTTTTTAAAGGCTCCGTGCCGAGTGGAAAGCCCAACACGGGCCCTGAACACAAAATCAAGACCTGAGCTGAGATCAAGAGTCAGATGCTCAATCGACTGAGCCACCCAGGCACTCATATACATTGTTGTTTTTTTTTTTTTTTTAAATAGGTATTGCCAAATTCCCTGTCCTACCATTTGGCAATCCTATCAGAAATCCTCCTTTTATTCTGCAGACTCACCAACAGGAGTTGTGGTCTAAGTTAGAAATTTTTTTTGTGAATCTTGCAATGATAGATGGATGTTTGAGTTTTTACTGCTCTTTCTATGAGTTAAATTGAGCTTCTTTAAAAAAATGTTCAGTGGCTATATTTGCATTTCTTTTTCTGTGAACTCTCTCCATGTCTTTAAGGATTTTTTGTTATAAGATTCCTTTATGTATTTGAGGCAGGGGGTGGGCAAAGAAAGAGGGAGGAAGAAACCCAAGCAGATTCTGCACTGTACAGAGGCCAGTGTGGGGCTCAATCCCACGACCCTGAAATCACAACCCAAGCCAAAATCAAGTCAGACACTCAACCAACTGTGCCACCCAGGGACCCTATGTTCTGAGCATTGGGCATTTTTCTTATAGTTAAGAAGAGCTCTTTATATATTAAAGAGATTTAGGCTTTTGTGATCTATCACAAATATTTTCTCCTAGTTTATTATTATTTTTTGCATTGTTTTTACTTTGCTTATGGTGTTTTCTGCTTTTGCAAAAATATTTTGCATAACATTTTGTTATGTAGTTAATTTTATCAATCTCTTCCTTTATACTTTTGGATTTAATTAGACTCTACAATCCCAGATTATAAATGAATTCACTTATATATTTTTTTAGTATTAGCATAATTTTATATCTTTACACTTAGGTCTTTAATCCATTTGGAGTTTATCTTGAATTAATGTGTGAGATATATATCTATTCAGGTTTTTATTTTTTATTTTTTTTTAAATTGGGAACCAATAAACCTCAGTGCTAATCTTAAGAGTATCTATTCAGGTTTTTAAAATGTATCTTTTCCCTAAGATTTTTCCCACCTTTTTTATATAGTGACTTTCTATATATACTGAGATCTGTTTGGGGACTTTCTGTACTTTTCATTTCTCTTATTTTCATGTGCTAATATCATACTATTTTTATTGTGAGAATTTTATAGTATGTTTAATTTCTAGAAGAGTCACACTTCCCTTTACATTTTTTTAAAAAAAGTTTTTCTGGCTATTTTTAAATTATTTTTTCATATATATTTTAAAATCAACTTGTTTAACTCCAGAGAAATGTTTTAGTTTTTATTAGGAATGTATTTATTAATGTAGTATGTGCTGTCTGTCTAATGATATAAATTAGGCTATCTAAGAACAAGGGATGGTTCTTCAATTAATTCAGCCTAATTTTATATTTGTAATACTTGTTTAAACCATGTTTCAGCACTTGAAAGTTTTTCTTTATATTCTGCATGTGTCTTGTTAGATTTATCTATAGGTACTTTTGTTGTTTTGTTGCTGCTTTAATGTGAATATGTATTCCATGTTTTTACTTAATTAAGATTCTAGATTTTGAGCTTCGGGCACTTGTATGTTGATTATTTTATTGAGAATTCTTTAAGGAAATGACTTTGAGGAGAATGAGTAATTTGGGGAAGACTAATTTTTGGCATCTGTAAAAATGATTATTAATTTTTCTTCATAGATTTTTTTTTTATTTTAGCAAAAAAACCCCACATAACATAAAATTCACCTTCTCAGCAGTTTTCAAGTATATAGTACATCTCTGCTCCCCTTCCCCCATAGCCGTGACAACCACCATTTAACTTTGTTGTTATGAGTTTGAATATTTTAGATGCATAAATCGAATTATGCAATATTTGTCTTTTTGTGACTGGCTTATTTCACTTAGCATAATATCCTCAAAGTTCATTCATGTAACAGTATAGGATAGGATTTCCTTCTCTTTTAATGCTGAATCATATTCCCCTGTAAGTATATACCACTTTTCTGTATCCATTTGTATGGAGACATCTAGGTTGCTTCCACCTTTTGGCTTTTGTGAATAACAACTGCAGTGAACATGAGTGTACAAATATCTCTTAAAGATCCTGTTTTTAATTCTTTTGGATATATACCCAGAAATGGGATTGCTGGATCATATGTTACTTCTGGTTTTAACTTTCTGAGGAACTTTTGTACTGTTTTCCAGAGCAGCTGCATCATTTTACAGTTCCACTAATAGTGCACAAGGGTTTTATTTTCTCTACATCCTTGACGACACTTATTATTTTCTGGGTTTTAAAATTTTTGTAGGTTGGCCTTTCTAATGGGTGTGAGGTGTTATATCTCACAGTGTTAGAGATATTTTAAAATAGTGAATTTAACTAATGGATTTTGTGATATGGACTATCCTAGCATTTTTATAATACATCCTACCAATTTATGATGTATTATACTTTTGTTTGTTATTCTATTTTACTATATGCTGTTTTAATTTGAAATATGAAATTTAAGTGTTTATATAAGATTTTTACATTGGTGATGTGAGATTTGTCTTTAGAGTATGTATGTAGGTATGTGTGTGTGCAGTTTTTCTGATATTTCAGTATTAATATTATATACCAGATTCACAAAAAATTTTAAAGTTGTATACATGTAGAGCATTTTTTGTAGAGCATTAACAAATAAAATTCTTCATCAATTAAACCTTTATTTTCAGATCATGATTCTTCACAGAGTAGTCAGTCTGCCAGTTACTCTCCAAGGCCAACAGATAGTTGCTTCAGTTCTAGTTCAGAGATGGTAAGTTACTTTTCTTTTTGCTTATTAATTTATGCTCTGCTTATTTGGAATTACTTGTATTTTTCACAGTTTTCCTTTATATTTTGAGAAAAATAATTGTCAGTGGTGAAAATAAATGTAAAGAAAAAATAAAAATATTTAAAATGTAAGAAACTTATAAACAGAAATGTGTAATTGAAATGTTAGTATCATTCATTAACATTTATTAAAATGGTATGTTCATTGTTACTTATAAAAGCTACCCTTATCAAGATGTATATGTGTATATGTTGAAGTTGTATACTTTTTAAAATTTCCAGTCACAATAATTGAAAACCTGAAGCAGCTAAGAATATTTAGAAAAAGTCTGAAGCCTTATATGAAGAAAACTATAAAAAGTTGAGTAATGTAATCTAAACAATTGGAGTGACATGTTATGTCCTGAGTAGGAGAGCTGCATTCTCATAAACCACATGTTTCAGTGGAATTCTTCTTCATTGAATCTTCCATCTTTTTTCTTTTTCTTTTTCTTTTTTTTTTCTTTTTTTTTTGTCTCTTGCTCACCATCCAAACTGCTCTTGCTAAGGAAAAAACACCTGTGACCTCTATGTTGCCAAATTCATTGGTCACTCTATAGTTTTTATGAGAACTAATAATACTGGAAAAAGTTATTTATTTTCTTTTTTTTGAAATATTTTCTTCTTTTTGCTTTTGTG
The DNA here is from genome assembly GCF_022355385.1 of Mustela nigripes. Taxonomy (NCBI): domain Eukaryota; kingdom Metazoa; phylum Chordata; class Mammalia; order Carnivora; family Mustelidae; genus Mustela; species Mustela nigripes. The sequence continues at coordinate 75,817,927 of NC_081562.1, forward strand.
ATAGCACTGTATCTCGGTTTCCTTCATACCTCTTTGAATTCAGCTTTATGCCTTTGCTGACTCTCTTCTACCCTTCCCCCTATATAAATGTTATAATGTTTAGGGTTTGCTATAGGACTCTTTCTTCTCTTAGATTACACTCTAAACTCTAGGTGATTTTTTTTTAAGTTTTTGTTTATTTATTTGACAGAGAGAGAACACTAGCAAGAGAGAGAACATGAGGAGGAGGGTGAGAGAGGGAGAAGCAGGCTTCCCGCTGAGCAGGGAGCTTAGTGTGGGGCTTGATCCCAGGACCCTGTGATCCTGACATGAGCTGAAGGCAAATGCTGAACAACTGAGCCACACAGGTGTCCTTCTAGGTGATGTCCTATATCCCATTGACATATGCTATCTTGACTCAAGACTGTTTTCAACTTTATCACTTTAGCCCGGATCCTTATTGATATGTCTCAGCTGATAGATCTTCTTGGATATTTCACAAAAATCTCCTTTTCTTCATATATTAAACTCCCTGGTCTTTGCTCCAGATCAGTGTTTCTGGTAATTCCTGTATGAGTAGATACCTTTTCATCCACTCAGTTGCTCGTGCCAGAAATTTAGTTAACTTTGCCATTTCTCCCTGGCTTATCAGTTTTCTTACCTACATTCATTCTGTCTTTTCATCCCATCAGTTTTACTTCCAGAGTAAATTGCATATTCATCTGCTTCTCTCAGCTTCTGCTGTTAGCACACTAAAGAACTGATGTATTGTTCTTGCACTATTGTGGTTATCTCCTGGGAGATATCTCTACTTCGACTTTTGCTCCACTTTTTTTTGTTAGCAGTCAACATGATCTTTTGAAAACCTAAACTGAATCATGTTATTTCTGTGTTCAACTATTCAGTAGATTTATATTTTACCTTGGAATCTTAACTACTTACTTGGCTAAAGCCATGTGTAATCTGGCCTCTGGCTACATCTCCACCTTCTGCTAGTCTCCCTTTAACAGCACAGTCCACATATACTGACTTTTCACTTTGCTTAGCTTACTGGTCTCTTTTCTGTTTCGGGGCCTTTATATATTGTTTCCTCTACCTTACTTTTATTCATCCTTTAAGTCTCAGTTCAAAAATATGACTTCTAAAAGCCACTCTTTGGTTCCTCCTAATTTAGGTCCTTTATGGGGCACCTGGGTGGTTCAGTTGGTTAAACATCTGCCTTCAGCTCAGGTCATGATCTCAGGGTCCTGGGATTGAGTCCCACATTGGGCTCCCTGGTCAGAATGGGGTCTACTCCTCTGCCTCTTACCTTGCTGCTGTCTCTCTGTCTCAAATAAATTAAGAAAAAAATAGGTTCCTTAGATATGCTTTCAAAGTGCCTCATACTTGTTCTTTATAATTCTTTTCTCAATTTGTAATTATATATGCATGTATATGATTATTCGGTTACTATCATTTCCACCTATGAGAATGTGTGCTTTAATGGGGCAGCAGCCATATCTGCTTCACTCATGTTGCAGATGCTAAAGGAATATTTTCTTGAATAAATGTATTGAGTGTGATCTTTTTTTTTTCAATGTGTGCCCAGCCAGTCTCAAGGCTATTTCTTGGGCTTACTTTTTCTATTTTAGTGCCAGTCCACTGAGGTTATATCTCATTATAGGGTATTTATGTTAACTCTTTTTTATAAAAAAGCATAAAAAGCTCGAATAATCAGTACTTTAGATAAAATTTTTGTTAAAATATTTTGGTTATTTCAGTAATTAAAAGATAAATTTTTCATGAAGTTGAAATATTCAAGCTAACAAACTAAAATCTACTATTAAAAGTTAATCTACTATTAAAATCGCCTATTAAAAGTTTTAAAACTGACTTTTTAGATAACAGTTGAGATATTTATTCTTTTTAAAAAAAATTTTTCTCTTTCCTTCTTCTTTTTTTTTTTTTTTTTTTTTTGGAGTAGGCCCAGCACAGGGCTTGAACTCACAACCTTGAGATCAAGACCTGAGCGGAGATCAAGAGTCCGATGCTTAACAGACTGGGCCACCCAGGCACCCTGAGCTATTTGTTCTTACTTTAACTTTTCTTTTGTCTGCTTGATTTCCTGTTAGCTTATACTCTTCTTTAATTATACCTTTCATGAGACTGGGCCCATAAAGGATACAATTTAGATGTTTTTTGACCTAATAAGTCAATGAGTGAATAATGTGTTTTTTAAATTCCTTTGTAAAAGGGAAGGGGGATGATGTAGAGACAAAAGGGACTGATAAGAGACAAAAATTTATGAGGGACTGGGGCGCCTGGGTGGCTCAGTGGATTAAGCCACTGCCTTTGGCTCAGGTCATGATCTCAGGGTCCTGGGATCGAGCTCCGTATCGGGCTCTCTGCTCAGCAGGAGCCTGCTTCCCTCTCTCTCTCTGCCTGCCTCTCAGCCTACTTGTGATCTCTCTCTCTGTCAAATAAATAAATAAATAAAAATCTTTTAAAAAAATTTATGAGCGACTGATAAGAGACAAAAATTTTTCTTTTTTAGTTCTTTTGCATTTTTTAAGATTTTTTTTTTTTTTTATTTGACAGAGAACGAGCACATGTGCAGGAGTACACAGGCAGGGAGAGCTGTGGAGGAATAGGGAAAAGCAGGCTCCCTACTGAGCAGGGAGTCCTATGTTGGGTTGGGATCATGATCTGACCTGAAGACAGAAACTTAATAGCCTGTATCATCTGGGAACCCCTGTTTAGCATTTTTTTTTAAGATTTTATTTATTTATTTGACAGAGAGAGATCACAAGTAGACAGAGAGGCAGGCAGAGAGAGAGAGAGAGGGAAGCAGGCTCCCTGCCAAGCAGAGAGCCCAATGCGGGACTCGATCCCAGGACCCTGAGATCATGACCTGAGCCGAAGGCAGCGGCTTAACCCACCAAGCCACCCAGGCACCCCTCTCTTTAGCATTTTTAATACAAGAATTATTATTATTGTTCTTGCTATTTTAAAAGTCCGTAAACAACGTGGGGAGTGATAGATTATTATTTTTTAAAATTTTAATTCCAGTGTAACTAACATAGTTTTATTAGTTTCAGGTGTACAATATAGTGATTCAACAATTCTATACATTACTTCAGTGCTCATCATGATAATTATACTCTTAATCCCTTTCACAAGTTTCACCCATTTCCTCAACCCACCTCCCCTGTATAGTTAAGAGTCTGTTTTTTGGTCTGTTTCTTTTTTTCTTTGTTCATTTGTTTTGTTTCTTAAATTCCACATATGAGTGAAATCATATGGTATTTGTCTTTTTCTGACTGATTTCTTTCACTGAGCATTATAGTCTCTAGATCCATCCATGTTGTAAATGGCAAGGTTTGATTCTTCTTTTTTTTTTTTTTTAAAGATTTTATTTATTTTTTTGACAGAGAGATCACAAGTAAGCAGAGAGACAAGCAGAGAGAAAGGAGGAAGCAGGCTCCCTGCTGAGCAGAGAGCCCGATGCGGGGCTCAATGCCAGGACCCTGGGATCATGACCTGAGCCAAACGAAGGCAGAGGCCTTAACCCACTGAGCTGCCCAGGCGCCCCTTGATTCTTCTTTATGGCTAATATTCCATTATGTATATATGTATATGTATATATCAAATCATCTTTATCCATTCATTTGTCCATGGAGACTTGGACTGCCTCCATAATTTGGCTATTGTAAATAATGCTGCAGTAAACATAAGGGTGCACATAACTTTTTGAATTAGTGTTTTTGTATTCTTTGGTTAAATGCCCAGTAGTGGAACTACTGGATCATATGGTAGTTCTATTTTTAACGTTTTTCGAGGCATCTCCAGAAGTGGATTACTGTTTGAAGACTGACTGGTTGCTGGTATAACACTTTTGAATTGCAACCTGCCAAGTATCTTCTGTATTTTGACATGTTCTAGAGTATGAATTTTGAGAATGCTATGAAGTGATTGAATGATTTTTGTAAATTTAAGCAAAAATTTACGGCAAAATTACTAAATTTCTTTTAGCCATCTGAAGATGAAGATCAAATATTGCAAGAAATGGAAGAGTCAAATAGGAGATCCATCAGAATCAAAGAAACAACTAATAATTTTTATCTAGAAAGGACGCCAAAACTTCCATGTGGTAGGATTATTAAGAGCAGTGCCAAAATTCATAAACAAAATGAAAATCTTCACCAGTGCTCAATGAAAAATAATACAGATCAGTTTCTACTGTCTCAGTGTAATTCAGCACACATATTACAAAACAAAACTAGCAGTAACTGCATTCTACATGTTGCAAGGTGTGATGCATGGGTACAAACAGACAGTGAACCTGTAATGGAAGAAAAATTAGATGCTGCCATACAGTGTGATATAATTTCAAAATGTAAATGTAGAAATAATGTGTCTTCTCCTTGTAATATTGAAAAGTGCAGTGAAAATATTAAGGCAGATACCACTGGAGGGCAGGAAATCCTTAAGAACAACTAATATTCTAAAATGTCAGCTTAAAATTTAGCATTTCATTTAATGTTCAGAATTTCATGAACATAACAAGGAATGAGAATATGTAGATAAGCACAAGGTGAAAGTATTTGAAGGATATATTTGTGGCTTATTTTAAAATACTTAAATATTAATGTATACATTTAATTTTACATAGATTTTTTAACATCTACATAGATATATCTTCAAGATATGCATAGTATATCTTCAAGTTTTTAGAAAATCATATATATGTAAATTTACTGTTTATAATTTTCATGGTGATTATTATATTATGATATGCTGTTTATGGATAAAAGTAAGTTTAATTGCTTCCTTCAGTTTTTTCTTTATTTTAAAATTTAGTGCAGCTACGTCCATTACCAAAAATTTTCTCCAAGATTTTAAGACAGAAAATAATGTTAAATAATAGCAAACATGTTTTATAATCTCATAAGAATTTTGTTAGCTACTTGTATTATGTCTTCTTGTTGCAGGGGCCATGCTAATCTTTGTATTTCCAGTTTTAATATGCTTCCAAAGTTAGCACTATTAGCCACTATATTAAATATTATACCCTTATTTAAAAAATTCTGGCATTTTTAGTTAAAATATATTTTCTATTGTGTTTGGATAATTTTTTTGTTGGAGCTTATATTCAAAGGAAAATGTTTTTGTCTTCAAGATATAAAAATATTTCAATGCTTTTGTAAGAGAAATGTTCAATATTGGGAAAATGATTTATATTCACTAATTTTAATCTTGCTAAGATTCTTTTCAAAAATATTAGTTTGCTCATTTATAAAATACAGGCTTTATTTTCTACATAACATTTTTTTTGGTTTCAGGATTTTAAATGTTCATACTCTGAAATTGACCATTTGTATGGAATATTACAAACTACACAGCAGAAGGCATTCTGATACATAATTGAACCAAAAAATAGAGGTGGTAGGAGTTTCTGTGCCTTTAAAGAAAAGGATGATGAGATATTGCATTGTCACATGCACACATATCTTATTCAGTAGTTTGTGCTGCAGGGGTGATCTGAAGCATAATGATTTAGAAACACCAACAGCTGATATTTAAATGGTATAAATCTTAAGTTTTTAAGCTAGTTTTAGGAAGTTACTTTTGCAGACTTAGAAAGCTCAAAGACCTCCTAAGTATTTTCTCAAAGTATAGTAATCATCTCATGAAAGGGGAATAAATTATCCAGTGTACATTGATAGTTTTTCAAAAGGCCCAGTTTTCATTGTGATAATTAAACAAAAAGTATTCTGTCATGGGTTGATTATCTTGAGCATTATTATGCAAAGTATTACATAGCAATGAAGATCAATATATAGAAAAAGACGACCCTTTACTGGTGATACTAGAATAAGATCAAGCTGTGAATTTTAGGTTGGTTTCAAATATCAAATAAATGGAGTTTTTTTTTCAAATACTAATCAAAGTCTACTAGTACTGAGAGCACATTCATTACAGAAATCTAAATGTAGTTATATTTTTATCAATATCATAATGTAGAAATTAAGCTCAGTTAGGAATTTGTAATGTAAACTACCATTAAAGGAATGTGAGGACTTTCTAGAACAGTGACCACATAGGATAAAGTGCAGTGTAGTAAAGAATGTAAACTTGTCCCAAAAGAGATCTGCCCTGTGCCCTTGGCTTTTGGGATATAATCAATCTCTAAGTGCTTAGAGTGTCCTTCATGCCTGATAGAAATCTTTGTTAGCCTGGGGACTTTGAGCCAAGCTAAATAGTAACAGTGTGATTTAGAATGAGACTTGGGGTCAGGCTGATACATAATTGCTGATACATAATACATATCTGCTCAACTTCTTAAGGCTTTTAGAAACTGAGGTGAGTATGTGGAAAGTCAGCCGTGTCACTGTGATGGAGTCCCAGTAAAGACTCTAGACACTAAGGTTTGGGTGAGCCTTCCTGGTTGACAGTATTTTCTGTGTTGTCACACGTTAATACCAGGAAGGTCTGTGACTCCATAGAAGAGGACTGCTGGATGGTCTGCATTTATCACTTTCCTGAGTGTATTTCTTCCCTAGGCTGATTTTAATCTGTATTCTTGTCCTGTAATAAACTGTAACTGTGAGTATAACAGCTTTCAATGAGTTCTGAGTCCTTATAAAGCAAATTACTAAATTTGAGGGTGCTCCTGAAACCACTGAAATAAGTGTAGTTTTGTGGACTGTTTCCTAACTTTGCAGTTGCTAACTATTTAGGTGTTTTAAGAAGCTAAAAATATTGGAAAGGAAAGAGTACAGATTTATAAAACCAAAAAGACATCTCTTACATAGTAGAATAGATTGTAGCATACTTCTCAAAATACAATATTGTTTAGGTTTTCCTTTGGTGAAACCATATAATGAAAAAAAAACTGAAGTTAAACACCTTTCTTTCCATATTCACAATTTAAGATGTATAAAACAAAGTAAATTCTAGCTGAGGTTTATCCAAATGAAACAAAATTGGAAGCTTAAATGATTATGCACACATTTGTAATGTAAACTACCAATCACAGTGCCTGCAAATAAGATAATGTACAGTCAGTAATGGTTGATGCATATGATAACTGATCTGGAGTTCATATTTAATGGATTTGTGAAACAGTGCTTTATTTTGGTTAGAATTAATTACTCTAATAAGTTGCCATTTGTAATAGCAGGAAGTTATCTTTAGAGATAGTCTCATGTAATTTTCTTTTATATAGTACTTAGCCATAGTTGGAATTTATTTGTGATTTCTTAGTAAATGTTTATTTTCCCCATGGTACCAGATATAGCAGTGAGGTAGATGCTGTTCTTGCTCTGCTCACATTTCCTTGGCACTTTCCATTTCAATACATGCCAACCTGATTTCCAGCTGACAGCATTTGTGACTTACTTCCTGAGAGGTTTCTCTTGGCTGCAGACATGAGCTCTATGTGCAGGCAGGCAGGAAGTACCAGGGAATTAATGCTGTTTGAGAGAAGTCTTTTAAAACAATGACTGATGGGAGAATGCCTGAGTGGCTCAGTCGGTTAAGCGGCTGCCTTTGGCTCCAGTCATAATTCCAGGGTCCTGGGATGGAGTCCCACATTGGGCCCCTTGCTCAGTGGGAGCCTGCTTCTTCCTCTACCTCTGCCTGCTGCTCCCCTGCTTGTGTGCTCTCTCTCTGACAAAATCTGTTAAAAAACCAACAACAATGACTGATGGGAGCTGGTGGGTAAATACTCCAGTTCCCTTGCCTCTTGTTTTTTTTTTTTTTTTTTTTTAAAGATTTTATTTATTTTTTTGACACAGAGAGATCACAAGTAGGGAGAGAGGCAGACAGAGAGAGAGAGGGAAGCAGAATCCCTGCTGAATGGAGAGCCTGATGCGGGGCTCGATCCCAGGACTCTGGGATCACAACCTGAGCCAAAGGCAGAGGTTTAACCCACTGAGCCACCCAGGCACCCTCTTTTGCCTCTTGTGCACAGTAACTTCCTCAAAGCATTTTCTGTGCCATTATGTACTCAAGGTGTGATCCACAGACCTGTAACATTAATGTTACCATTGCATGGGAATTGATTAGAGGGGCAGATTCTTAGAACCTACCCCAAAACTAGTGAATCAGAATCTCTGGGAGTGGGGACCAAGAACATATGCTTAAATGGGTGATATTTATGCCCTTTAAAGTTGGAGAAACACTATTCTTCTGGAGTTCCTTGGGAAGGGTTAAGTTGCTTACCATAGTAACTTGCTTGATAATAAACCATTTATTAACTTCCTTCCTTTTCTGTCTCACTTCCCTTCTTCCTTACTAAGTCTTTCTTGAAATCACACCCCCCCAAAACGAAATGCACTTAAATGTTGAATCCAGTTTTGTCATATAGTTTGCTTCTGGGAGAATCCATATTGACAGGGACCATGACAAATTGATGCATGAATTCTCTTTTTTGATTCAGATTCTGACATTTCTTTTTCTAATTTTACAGTTCTCTAGTTTAAGTTTTCCATCCATTTCTGCCACATGCTGAAAACTCATGCATCTAGCCACATATTAGACACAAGTGCAGAGAGAATTTGTGAAATGAAGTATACATTATAATAAGTTGTCCAGAATGCACAAGAGAAAGAAATAGGAAGTATGAATGAAACAATAAGGATAGAATAAGAAGCTCCAACATGTACTTAACTGAAGTATTCAATAGTAGAGGAGAGAGAATGGAATAGAGGCATACTTTAAAGCAATAATGCCTGAGAATTCTTCAGAATTGATCAGTCATATTAATTCACAAATTCAAGAAGTCCAACAATTTCCAAGTAGGAAAAATAATATGAAATTCATGTATAGACCCAGTATAATAAAATAGCAGAGCCTCAAAGAATATCTTGAAAGCAGCTATAGAGGAAAAAGACTACCTTCCTACAAGGACAGCTACATTGTTAGATGAATTTTTAATAGCATTAATGGAAGCCAAAATACAGTATAATTATACCTTCCAAATCCTGACAGAAAAAAGCTGTCATTCAAGACTTCTGTTTCTTTTCCTATAGCTCCAGCACTGTTTGAAACCACCAAACTAGCCAGTGCTATCCTAAGACACTATTTCTGCAGGATTTGGTGATTTATATTTAAGGCTTTTGTATTATAGATAGCGATTTCTCTGATTTTTTTCACTGTTTAGTCTTCAACCCATATTTTTAGTAATTTTTCTATTGTTTCCATCTTTAAGGTGCCTTCTTATTGACTTTGTAAGCACTTGAAGTTGTTCAAGCCATAGGAATTTCTTTTGTCTTTTCAGTGTTCTCTCTGATGGTCAGCAGTATATATTCCTTTATGCCTGTTGCTGCATTCTCATTTCTTTTAAAATGCTTCATTATTTCAGACTTCTTTAATACTTAAGGCTTTCCTTTTAATATGCAGTGTTTGGCATGTGCATGGAGCCTAATGCAGGCCTTGAACGTACGACCCTGAGATCAAGACCTGAGTTGAAATCAAGAGTTGGACATTTAACTGATGAGCCACCCAGGCACCCAACACTGCCTTTTTTTTTTTTTTTTTTTTGAATCAGGACACTCAGACTTGTTTGGGATGTTGAGTATATATATAATTTCTACAAATGTAAATGAATAGCAAAACATTAAAAATGGAGATTAAAGATGGAGAGAAGAACTGAGTTGGGGGAAATCGGAAGGGGAGACAAACCATAAGAGACTGTGGACTCTGAGAAACAAACTGGAGGGTTTTGGGGTGAGCCTGGTGGTGGGTATTATGGAGGGCACGTATTGCATGGAGCACTGGGTGTGGTGCATAAACCATGAATTTTGGAACACTGAAATAAAATAATATGGTGAATCAAAGTAACTGGCAGATTTTTCAATATGTGTGTTTATTCTGTGTATACATGAGTGGCTCAGTTCAAATGGGTACAGTTTTGTGCATTCACCTAGGGTTTCTTGTGGATGCAATTGCTTATCAATCTGTGAAATTTATATCATTCTTAAATTGTTCCCTAATATATAATGTGGGAACAAATTTGCCTTTTCATAACAGTTGTTAGAGCAAAACTTGACCATTTCTTTCTCATACCATAGTGTCCTCTCAGTTTTTTAATGGTGTCTTCGAAGAGGAAAGATTCTAATTTGATCAAACCTAATTTATCTTTTCAGAAAAACTGACGTGGTCACAGCTTCTTCTGTGTTTCCTTCTAGAAAATTTTTTTTTAAATAAAATATTTATTTATTTGACAGAGATCACAAGTAAGCAGAGAGGCAGAGAGAGAGGGGGAAGCAGGCTCCCCACTGAGCAGAGAGCCTGATGAGGGGTTTGATCCCAGGACCCTGGGATTCTGACCTGAGCTGAAGGTAGAAGCTTTAACCCACTGAGCCACCCAGACCCCCTCCTTTTAGAAGTTTTGTATTTTTAGTTTTTATGTTTAGGTCTGTCGCTCTCGCCTGCAAGAACGACTCGGAGACTCTCGTAGCGGCGAACCTTTTTTATTAATCGCTTTTTTCTTCCTTCTCCTCTAACCCCGGGCGCATGGGTTTTTATACAGGCAGTGTTAACCAATCAGAATGCAGTGCTCATGCACCTCCCACGTGAGTGGACCTAAATGAACAGCCAGTCATATTCAGTCCCTTACAGCTCTTATAGTAGGCCTCCTGTACTGGCTCCCGACATCTCCCCCTTTTTTATTTATTTATAATGGCTGAGATCGTGCCTGTCTTAGGTTGCCAATCCTCAGCACACATGCTTACCCGTCATCGGGTACTCTCCCTGGTCGAAGAGCCCCTGTCTTAGGTTGCTATGGTGTGGGATCAGTCTTACCCGTCTTTGACTACCGATCTAGCATACTTAGCCATATCTGGGGGGAGGTACCAGCTTCAAGAGCCATCATGGCTTGAACCATGAGGTGTTGTCGTTGATTGCGACGGACACAGCCACACACCCAACGTAACATTAGTACGTTAGCTGTGATTAAGAGAATAGCCATGGCACCAAGTCTGGCCCACTGTTTGAGGAACGAAACAGATTGCTGTAACATTTTTTTCCACTCACTAACAGGTGCAATAGTTACTTTGGTAGAATTTATGGATATAATTTGAGCTCGTAATTGCCTAGTTAAATTTTGAAATTGACGGTTCCAGGTACCATTAAGCATTCTTCCCAATTGTCGAGATAGATTGGCCGCTACTGACAAGTTATTGTAAGCTACGGGAGTAACACAAAGTCCCACCATATTATGTATACATCCTGTTGAGATTATAGATTCTAAGACATCTATTTGTTCCTGTACTAGATCAACTCTTTGATTTACAATAAGGATCCCCACATTCAAATGTCCGTTAATTTGTTCTTGCGTAGCCAATGCTTCAGCGACCATTCCTGTGACATTGAACGCAGCTGCTGTCTGTACCGAGGTTGTCAACGCTACCACGGCAGCAGTAGCAGTGGCGGCGGATGCTGCGATAGCTGCAATAATGGCTGCTGTTATTCCAAAGTCTCGTTTATGTCGAAGCAGCACCGGCAGGTTGTCGGGGTTCACCTGTACTGGCATCGGGATATACGTCGGTATCTTGGCTATTACTGCCGAGTCTCCCACCGTGGCGTTCCAACATTCTGATAGCAGACAATTCTGGGACTCACAAGAGAGACTAGATGACTTGTTAATAGTAGAAGCATTAAAAACTATGAAGAGAAAGGGAGCTCTAACACAGACGGGCGTTGGTGAGTAACTTATGTGCTTAGCTGAGGTGCAATTGCAAGTAACATTTGTTTCAAATCGAGAGCCTACGTGATAGTTGTACGTACAGTTACGCCATGTAGACCCATTAATAAAGTGAAGGCTTTCCAAGCCTGTACATGCCTGTGCAGCGTTGCAGAGCAGCCACCTATCTAGAAGGTGAGCTGACGTGCCTTGCGCCGGATCTTGGTAGGTATAATTATAGCCAAAAAAGGTGGAGTTAGAGTAAGTGGGGATTTTAGGACTGAATGAGAATCCTGTTCCCACCCAAACTCCTGAGAGGCTACTATGGCAGCCACTCGTGCAGTGCAGCTCGCACAATAGCAGGCCTTGGTGCAGCAAGGTTTATACGGAGGAGGCCCCTCGTAAGGTGGCGCTGTTGGGGCTGGGCACGTGGGCATAGGATCTAAGTTATCTACCACTTCCGTCTTTGTAACTGCGCCATAGCTCCTTCTTCTGCTTTTAATTTCAGCTGCGCCATAACTTCCCCCTGCATTTTGAGCTGCGCCATAGCCTTCTTTAGCTCTTCCTCCTTTTTTGCAAGCTCCTTTTGCATCTTGCTCACCTTTTGGCTTTTGGGCGATTTCCCTCCTCTGCCCCTTTCATCATCGCTCGAGCTAGATCCCTCACTGTCTGAGTGTTCGTTTGAGCTTTCACTCTCAGAGCTAGTGTCCTTCAATGAGCCTTTACAAAATTCCTCTTTCACTTGTTCTAAGATCTCCCCTCCCAGTTGCACCGCCTGGCGTATGGGCTCTCGCGGGGATTGCAAACAAACTTTCACTAAAGACCACAAACGGCCAGGGTTCCTGGCGTAGTGCGTGGATCGCGTCTAAGGTCGTCTCCTAAATGCTCCCACTGAGGGATGTTTAATATCCCTTCCTCCAAAAACCAGGGAGCCGTTTGTCCCACTTCTCTCAAAAACAAACAAGCTGTTTTATTTTTTAAAGGAGTACCAATTGCTTTAAGGATATCAGAAAGCGGCCCCAGCATTTTATATGTGGCCATCTCGTTTCCCATA